>NC_057803.1:332756531-333002271 GCF_018294505.1 Triticum aestivum
TGCAGCAGCCCATGCTGGTTGTAGTGTTTGCTCTCTTGGCCCAATAGGCCCATATAGTTTGCCAAGGTAGCCCGGAACCCCTTTCGGCGACCCGATACGTACCCGGTACCCCTGGAACACTTCCGGTGTCCAAATACTATCATCCTTGTCGGATTTCGGGTTTCGACAACACCCTTGAGGTTCGAACACTAGGGTGCGCACAAAGATCTCTACCCCTCTCTAGCTCACACACTCTATGATCTCATGGTCTAGCTCGACAAACCCAAAGAACATGAGACACAAGATTTATACTGGTTCGGGCCACCATTGTGGTGTCATACCCTACCCCAGTGTGGTGTGGTGGATTGCCTCTTGGGCTGAGGATGAATAGTTACAAGGGAAGAACAACCTTGCGAGGAGAGGTGTTCTTGTGCTTGGTGAACTTGTCTGGTGGCCTAGGTGGAATGGATCTAGTCCAATATGAGATGCCTCCCTACGGTGGTTGCTAGTCCTATTTATAGAGGCCCTGGTCCTCTTCCCAAATATTGAGCGTGAAGGGATCCCACAACGGCAAAATTCAAAGGGAGACAACTAGTACAAGCTATCCTGACAAAAGCAGTCTTCACCTGCCAAAGGCTCTGGTGGTGACGCCGTCTTGGGCTCCATGATGACCTCCGTCCTGCCATCCTGCTGGTCTTGGTCTTGTTGCACCGATATGGAAACATTTTACTGATGCCTCGTGAATCCTCGTGTGCGCTTGCCCCTTTAGCACCAAAGAGGAAACGAGAACACTGCGCGATGGCGCCCGCCTAGCTCCAGTCGTCATGGCTTGCATCACAGAAACCTCGCGAGGTACCCCTCGCCTTGATCTCTCCGCCCCTCGCGAGCCAGCCTGGTGAGGCCGCCCCCGAGGAGGTCTTGCATTGTCCTCCTCTTGAGGCTTGGCCGCTCGCGAAGGTCTTGAATGTTTGCTGGTGAATATGGGCCGTACAGGGCCGCTGCGGGAGCCACACTGTGGGCCGAGGCAGGAAAGTCTGGGGACCCCCGTCCCCAGAACACCGACAGTCCTATATATGAATCTTTACCTCTCGACCGTTTCGAGACTCCTCGTCATATCTGTGATCTCATCTGGGCCTCCGAACAACATCCGGTCACCAAATCACATTACTCATATAATACAAAATCGTCATCAAACGTTAAGCGTGTGGACCCTATGGGTTCGAGAACTATGTAGACATGACCGAGACACCTCTCTGGTCGATAACCAATAGCGGAACCTGGATTCTCATATTGGTTCCCACATATTCTATGAAGATATTTATGAGTTGTACCATAATGACAGCATACGTTATTCCCTTTATCATCGGTATGTTACTTGACGAGATTCGATCGTGGGTGTAACACCCCGGATATGACTTTTCCCAACTGTTACCATAATGACAACCCATAATGCAATAAATATCGATATAAAAGCATGATGCAAAATTGACGTATCAACTCCCCCAAGCTTAGACCTCGCTTATCCTTAAGCGAAAGCCGAAATCGAAAAATATGTCGAGATAGAGGTGTTGATAAAAGTAAAATACGGACATGAGGGCATCATGATCACTCTTAGAACAACAACTTACATAATTCTTGTCATATGATTTCTTATGCTAGAGTAATAATTCAATCACAATTTCAAGTATGGATCGTAAACTTCATTGAAAACTAACAAACTATAATCTCAGTCATTGGAGCAATTGCAATTTATCATAACATAGGAAAGAGTCAATATATAAGAGCTTTTCAGCAAGTCCACATACTCAACTATGATATAGTCTTTCACAATTGCTGACACTCACGCAATACTTATGGGTATCGAGTTTTAATCGGACACGGAGAAAGATAGGGGCTCATAGTTTTGCCTCCCAACGTTTTACCTCAAGGGTAATGTCAACAATAATAGTTCATGAAAACTCACATCTAATTAGCCATATATACCAGGATCATTCCAACATATTGTGCTTGCCAAAGGATAAAATGTAAAAAGGAAGGGTGAAGATCACCATGACTCTTATGCAAGGTAGGAGGTAAAAGTAAAAGATAGGCCCTTCGCAGAGGGAAGCAAAGGTTGTCATGCGCTTTCATGGTTGGATGCACAAAATCTTAATGTGAAAGAACATCACTTTATATTGCCACTTGTGATATGGACCTTTATTATGCAGTATGTTGCTTTTATTTCTTCCATATCACACGATCGTATAAAGCTTATTTTCTACCACACTAATAAGTCATACATATTTTGAGAGCAATTTTTATTGCTTGCACTGATGACAACTTACTTGGAGGATCTTACTCAATCCATAGGTAGGTATGATGGACTCTCATGGCAAAACTGGTTTAAGGGTATTTGGAAGCACAAGTAGTATCTCTACTTGGTGCGACGAATTTGTCTAGCATGAGGGGGAAAGGCAAGCTCAACCATGTTGGATGACCCATGACAATATGATTTATCTCAGATGTAAGAAAACATAACCCATTACATTGTCTTCCTTGTCCAACGTCAACTCTTTAGCATGTCATATTTTAATGAGTGCTCACAATCATAAAAGATGTCCAAGATAGTATATTTATATGTGAAGACCTCTCTTTCTTTATTACTTCCTATTAATTGCAACGATGACCAAAACTATGTTTGTCAACTCTCAACAACTTTTATTGATCATACTTTTTCTATGTGAGCTCATTACTCTCCATAAGATCCATATGATCACTTTGTTTCTTTTTTATTGTTTCTCTTTTCTTTTATTCACTTAGGATCATGGCAAAATAATCAAGCCCTTGACTCAACACTAATCTTTATTATATATAGCTCACAGACTCGATTACATAGAGGGATCATAAAGCAAAACTCAAAACTAGATCATGCCATAAACTTTATTCTACTAGATCAAGATATTACCAAAAGGATCGAACTAAGAAAAATGGTAAAGATAAAAGTGATGGTGATACGATACCGGGGCACTCCCCCAAGCTTGGCAGTTGCCAAGTGGAGTGCCCATACCCGATGCTCAATTCTTCTTTGTTGGTGGAGAAGGTGATGGTTTTGTTGATGGCGTAGGTTTCTTCCTTAATTTACGCTTGAGGACAGAGTTTTGGTCCCTTAGGTCATCGATCTCCTGCTCCAGGCTCAATATCTTTTTGCATAGTTTGTGCTTGTTTTCCTGCAAGAGGCAAAAAGGGATAAACTCAATCTTAGGTTTCTTTACTCTATCCGGGAGGCTTGACTTTTTGAACTCCACATGCATGTCCCCAGGTTGAGGTAATGGGACTTCGTCTTCTTCTGAGCTCATCTCCTCCCTTCCCTTGGCTTCATAGTCCTCTTCTTCTTCCGTAGTCCAACGACAATGCTCCACATCCCCATAGACCTTAGGATCTGCAAGGTAATCAGTCACATAGCTTTCTCCTTCCGAATTTTGGGACAACATGTTGCTCTAATCTGCAGTAGGACAGCTCGAAACAAAAACAAAGAATATTTGCATGATACAGGAGTCAAAACCCCCAGGAGATTATATAATGAATTTTTACCGACCATAATACGTATTGTGCAAGAAAACGGTGTCCGTAGAGCTCACGAGGTGCCCACGAGGTAGGGGGGCGTGCCAAGTAGGGTAGGGCGCGCCCTCCACCCTCGTGGAAGCCTCGTGTCCTTCCCAGACTGCTTCTTATTTTTCTATTTTTCTAAATATTCCAAAACAGAGAAATATTGCCTTAAAAACTGTTTTGGAGTCGGTTTACTTACTGTACCATGTACCTATTCCTTTTTGGAGTCTGAAACATTCCGGAAAGTGTCCCTTATGTATTCCTCCGGGGTTACGATTTCAATAACATTGGTTTCAACATTTATGGGATTACCTGAGTTATAATGTTTGATTCTTTGACCGTTCACCACCTTCGGATTTGTGCCTTTGAAGTTGTTAATTTTTATGGCACCGGAACGATAGACCTCCTCGATATCATAAGGACCTTCCCATTTAGAGAGAAGTTTTCCTGCAAAAAATCTTAAACGAGATTTGTATAGCAATACATAATCACCTACATTAAACTCACGCTTTTGTATCCTTTTATCATGCCATCTTTTAACTTTTTCTTTAAACAACGTGGCATTTTCATAGGCTTGGGTTCTCCATTCTTCGAGTGAGCTAATATCAAATAACCTCTTCTCACCGGAAAGTTTAAAATCATAATTGAGCTCTTTAATAGCCCAATATGCCTTGTGTTCTAGTTCAAGAGGTAAGTGACATGCTTTTCCATAAACCATTTTATACGGAGACATACCCATAGGATTTTTATATGCAGTTCTATAGGCCCATAATGCATCATCAAGTTTCTTGGACCAATTATTTCTAGACCTATTGACAGGCTTTTGCAAAATTAATTTGAGCTCTCTATTACTCAATTCTACTTGACCACTAGACTGAGGGTGATAAGGGGATGCAATTCTATGATTAACATCATACTTAGCAAGCATTTTACGAAAAGCACCATGAATAAAATGTGAACCACCATGAGTCATTAAATATCTAGGGACTCCAAATCTTGGAAAAATAACTTCTTTAAGAATTGTGATAGAAGTGTTATGATCAGGACTACTAGTTGGAATAGATTCTTCCCACTTAGTAACGTAATCGACATCAACTAAAATATGTGTATAACCATTAGAGGCAGGAAAAGGTCCCATATAGTCAAAGCCCCAAACATCAAATGGTTCAACAATGAGTGAATAGTTCATAGGCATTTCTGGACGTCTACTAATATTACCAATTCTTTGACATTCATCACAAGATAAGACAAACTTACGGGCATCCTTGAAGAGAGTAGGCCAATAAAAACCAGATTGCAATACCTTATGTGCAGTTCTATGTCCAGCATGGTGTCCTCCATAAGCTTCGGAGTGACACTTGCGTAGGATCTGTTCCTGTTCATGCTTAGGTACACAACGTCTAATAACACCATCTACTCCTTCTTTAAAAAGATGTGGGTCATCCCAAAAGTAATGTCTCAAATCACAGAAGAACTTTTTCTTTTGCTGGTATGTGAAACTAGGTGGTATGAATTTGGCAACAATGTAATTAGCATAATCAGCATACCATGGAGCAGTATGAGAAGAATTTATGACATTTAATTGCTCATCAGGAAAGCTATCATCAATAGGTAGTTGCTCGTCAAGCACATTTTCTAACCTAGACAAGTTGTCTGCAATGGGGTTATCAGCTCCCTTTCTATCAACATGTAAATCAAATTTTTGTACCAAGAGAACCCATCTAATAAGTCTAGGTTTAGCAGCTTTCTTTTCCATAAGATATTTAATAGCAACATGATCAGTGTGAATAGTTACTTTAGAATCAACAATATAAGGTCTGAACTTATCACAAGCAAATACAACTGCTAAGAATTCTTTTTCAGTAGTAGCATAATTTGTTTGAGCATTGTCTAGGGTTTTACTAGCATATTGAATAAGGTTTAATTTCTTATCAACTCTTTGCCCTAGAACAGCACCTACAGCATAATCACTAGCATCACACATAATTTCAAAGGGTAAATTCCAATCACGTGGCTGAACAATAGGTGCAGAGATCAATGCTTTCTTAAGTATTTCAAATGCTTCTACACAATCATCATCGAAGACAAATGGTATATCTTTTTGTAATAAATTAGTCAGAGGTCGAGAAATTTTTGAGACGTCCTTAATGAACCTCTTATAGAATCCGGCGTGACCAAGGAAACTTCTCATACCATTGATGTCCTTGGGGCATGGCATCTTTTCAATAGCATCAATCTTGGCTTTACCAACTTCAATACCTCTTTCAGAAACTTTATGCACCAAGACAATACCTTCATTAACCATAAAGTGGAACTTTTCCCAATTCAAGACAATATTAGTTTCTTCACATCTCTACAAAACTCGATCAAGGTTGCTTAAGCAATCATCAAAAGAAGATCCATAGACAGAGAAATCGTCCATGAAAACCTCACAAATATTTTCACAAAAGTCAGAGAATATAGCCATCATGCATCTTTGAAAGGTAGCAGGTGCATTACATAAACCAAAAGGCATACGTCTATAAGCAAAAGTACCAAAAGGGCAAGTAAAAGTAGTCTTTGATTGATCCTTGGCTGACACAGGTATTTGAAAGAAACCATAATAACCATCTAGAAAGCAAAAATGTGTATGGTTGTATAATCTTTCTAGCATTTGATCGATAAAAGTTAAGGGGTAATGATCCTTTTTAGTGGCCTTATTTAATTTGCGGAAGTCAATTACCATCCTATAACCTGTAATAATTCTTTGAGGAATCAATTCATCATTATCATTAGGAATGACAGTAATACCTCCCTTCTTAGAGACACAATGGACATGACTTACCCACTGACTATCAGCAACGGGATAGATTATACCTTCCTCAAGGAGCTTTAATATTTCCTTTCTTACCACTTCTTTCATTTTAGGATTCAACTATAGTTGATGGTCACGAACTGGTTTGGCATCTTCCTCTAATTTTATTTTGTGTTGACACAGAGAGGGACTAATGCCCTTAAGATCATCAAGAGTATATCCAATAGCAGCACGGTGCTTCTTCAGAGTTTTCAATAATCTCTCTTCCTCATGCTCTGAAAGGTTAGCACTAATAATAATAGGACATATCATTTTCTCATCAAGATAAGCATATTTAAGAGTATCAGGCAACGGTTTAAGCTCAAACACGGGATCACCCTTGGGTGGAGGAGGATCCCCTAGGATTTCAACAGGCAAATTGTGTTTCAGAATAGGTTCCTGTTTAAAGAATACTTCATCTATTTCCCTTCTTTCATTCATAAACATATCATTTTCATGGTCTAGCAAATATTGTTCTAAAGGATCACTAGGAGGTACGGCAATAGAAGCAAGACCAATAATTTCATCCTTACTAGGTAATTCTTCTTCACGGTGTTGTCTACTAAATTTAGAGAAATTAAATTCATGAGACATATCATCTAAACTGATAGTAACAACATCCTTTTTGCAATCTATCTTAGCATTAACAGTGTTTAAGAAGGGTCTACCAAATATAATGGGACAAAAGCTATCTTGTGGGGAACCAAGAACAAGAAAATCAGTAGGATATTTAGTTTTCCCACACAAGACTTCAACATCTCTAACAATTCCCATTGGTGAAATAGTATCTCTATTGGCAAGTTTAATTGTGACATCAATATCTTCTATCTCAGCAGGTGCAATATCATGCATAACTTCTTTGTATAAGTCATAAGGTACTGCACTAGCACTAGCACCCATATCACATAAAGCCATGATAACAATGATCTCCTATTTTAACAGAAATAATAGGCATGCCTACCACAAGTCTGTTTTTATCTTTTGCACTGGGTTTGGCAATTCTAGCAGTCTCATCAAGGAAATGAATAACATGCCCATCAATATTATCAGACAAGAGATCTTTAACAATAGCAATATCAGGTTTAACTTTAATTTTCTCAGGAGGTGTATAAGTTTTAATATTGCTTTTACGAACCATAGTTGAAGCTTTAGCATGATCCTTTATCCTAACAGGGAAAGGTGGTTTCTCAACATAACAAGTAGGAACAATAGGATCATTATAAGTGATAGTCTTTTCTTCCACTTTAATAGGTGCAGCTACTTTTACTTCTATGGGAGGATGATATTTAAACCACTTCTCCTTGGGGAGATCAACATAATTTGCAAAAGATTCACAGAAAGAAGCAACAATTTCAGAGTCAAGTCCATATTTAGTGCTAAATTTACGGAAAACATCGGTATTCATAAAAGATTTAACACAATCAAACTTAGGTGTCATACCTGACTCCTTTCCTTCGTCGAGGTCCCAATCTTCAGAGTTGCGTTTAATTCTTTCCAATAAATCCCATTTGAATTCAATAGTCTTCATCATAAAAGAGCCAGCACAAGAAGTATCGGGCATGGTGCGATTGTTATCAGAAAGCCGAGCATATAAATTTTGAATAATCATCTCTCTTGAGAGCTCATGATTGGGGCATGAATATAACATTGATTTAAGCCTCCCCCAATCTTGAGTGATGCTTTCTCCTTTGTGAGGCCAAAAAATATATATATAATTGCGATCATGATGAACAAGATGCATAGGATAAAACTTCTGATGAAATTCTAATTTCAATCGTTTGTAGTTCCATGACCCCGTATCATCACATAGCCTATGCCATGTCAATGCATCTTCCTTCAAATATAAAGGGAAGACCTTCTTCTTAACAACATCTCCGGGTACACCTGCAAGCTTAAATAATCCACAAACTTCATCCACATATATTAGGTGCTCATCAGGATGCGTTGTTCCGTCTCCTACAAAAGGATTAGCTAGCAGTTTTTCTATCATACCCGAAGTAATTTCAAAGCAGACATTTTCATTTTTAGTAGGATCAGTGGGTTGAGGAGAAACTCTTTGCTCTACTGGTCGGGGTGAAGATACCTCGAACAAGCCCCTCAGAGGATTACTTTCCATAGTAACAAGTGATAGTAAATTTCAGCACACCATATAAATTTTTCCTTACCAAATTCCACCTACCAAAGGCGCTTCACTCCCCGGCAACGGCGCCAGAAAAGAGTCTTGATGACCCACAAGTATAGGGGATCTATCATAGTCCTTTCGATAAGTAGGAGTGTCGAACCCAACGAGGAGCAGAAGGAAATGATAAGTGGTTTCCAGCAAGGGATTCTCTGCAAGTACTGAAATAAGTGGTAACAGATAGTTTTTGTGATAGGATAATTTGCAATGAGAAACAAGTAACAAAAGTAAATAAAGTGCAGCAATGTGGCTCAATCCTTTTTGTAGCAAAGGACAAGCCTGGACAAACTCTTATATAGAGAAAAGCGCTCCCGAGGACACATGGGAATATTGTCAAGCTAGTTTTCATCAAGTTCATATGATTCACATTCGGTGCTTTGATAATTTGGTATGTCGGTGGACCGGTGCTTGGGTACTGTCCTTACTTGGACAAGCATCCCACTTATGATTAACCTCTATTGCAAGCATCCGCAACTACAACAAAAGAATTAAGGTAAACCTAACCATAGCATGGAACATATGGATCCAAATCAGCCCCTTATGAAGCAACACATAAACTAGGGTTTAAGCTTCTGTCACTCTAGTAACCCATCATCTACTTATAACTTCCCAATGCCTTCCTCTAGGCCCAAATAATGGTGAAGTGTTATGTACTCGACGTTCACATAACACCACTAGAGGAGAGACAACATACACCTCATCAAAATATCGAACGAATACCAAATTCACATTACTACTAATAGCAAGACTTCTTCCATGTCCTTGGGAATAAACGTAGCTACTCACAAAGCATATTCATGTTCATAATCAGAGGGGTATTAATATGCATATAGGATCTTAACATATGATCTTCCACCAAATAAACCAACTAGCATCAACTACAAGGAGTAATTAACACTACTAGCAACCTACTAGTACCAATCCCGGACTTAGAGACAAGAATTGGATACAAGAGATGAACTAGGGTTTTGAGAGGAGATGGTGCTGGTGAAGATGTTGATGGAGATTGCCCTCTCCCGATGAGAGGAACGTTGGTGATGATGATGGCGATGATTTCCCCCTCCCGGAGGGAAGTTTCCTCGGTAGAACAGCTCTGCCGGAGCCCTAGATTGGATCTGCCAAGGTTCCGCCTCGTGGCGGTAGAGTTTCGTCCGAGGAGATGGCTTATGATTTTTCCCTCATCGAAAGACTCCATATAGCAGAAGATGGCCATCGGAGGGCCACCAGGGGGCCCACGAGGTAGGGGGCGCGCCCAGGGGGGTAGGGCACGCCCGCCACCCTCGTGGGCAGGGTGTGGCCCCCCTGGTGAACTTCTTGCTCTCAGTATTTTTTATATATTCTGAAAACGTCTTCCGTGAAGTTTCATGACTTTTGGAGCTGTGCAGAATAGGTCTCTAATATTTGCTCCTTTTCCAGTCCAGAATCCCAGCTGTTGGCATTCTCTCTCTTTATGTAAACCTTGTAAAATAAGAGAGAATAGGCATAAGTATTGTGACATAATGTGTAATAACATCCCATAATGCAATAAATATCGATATAAAAGCATGATGCAAAATGGACGTATCAGGGATCTCCACGGTAAGGTATCTGGCCACTCGAAGCTTTGCGATATCCTCCTATGTAATGGAGGAAGCCACCCATCAACCTTGAGGGCTGGGTTCAGACATGATGGGGAATCTTGGAGCAATGAAGTCGAACCTTGGGTACTAGAACTCGATGTTGGAAAGGTTGAGGAGAGGTTTGGCGTAAAAAGACGGCCCTTGGTTACTTTATAAAGGCACTGGGTATTGAATGCCTCCTCCTGAGCCTGAAGACTTCCCTATTCCTAAGAAATCTTTCCAACATAATGGTTGGGTTACCCATGATCATATTGATGACAATCTCGCAATAAGGGGACACGATCTCTGCTTCGACAGGACGTGCCAATAACAACCACGCCTCGAAACGTGGAATGGCAGAATAGGAAACGGTTCGAAAAAAATAACAAGGCGAGCGTGATGTCACGTTATAAAAATTATTATCAGCGGATTGGACTCATAAAATGCTATACTCTACGGCTATGGTAGTTGTGTTGCAGGTCCGGACACTGTCGTTTCGTCCAAAGACTATCCTGAAGTATTCGGAAAGGGGAACCCGCCTTGCAATGCCGAAGACAATCTGCGCGCCGGACACCTCGTCATTGAAGCCTGGTTCAGGGGCTACTAAGACACTCATGGACTAAGGGGTCCTCGGGAGGCCGGCCTGTTGGACATGGGCAGGACTAATGGGCTGTGAAGAAACAAGACCGAAGACTCTGTCTTGTGTCCGGATGGGACTCTGCTTGGAGTGGAAGGCAAGCTTGGCGACCCAATATGAACATTCCTTTCTCTGTAACCGACCTTGTACAAACCTAGACCCCTCTGGTGTCTATATAAACATGAGGGCTTAGTCCGGATAGAGTGACAATCACAATCATAGTCATACATGCTAGGCTTTTAGGGTTTAGCCATCTCGATCTCGCGGTAGATCAACTCTTGTAATACTCATATTCATCTAGATCAATCACGCAGGAAGTAGGGTATTACCTCCATAGAGAGGGCCCGAAACTGGGTAAACATCATGCCCCCTGCCTCCTATTACCATCCACCTTAGACGCACAGTTCGGGACACCCTACCCGAGATCCGCCGGTTTTGACAACGACAGGTATCGGTAGGCGCTGCGGCGGTACCACTGCCACAGCGTCAGCTCAAGGACGCTTGAGGTGGGCGATCTTTTCATGAGGCGGGTGCAATCCAGGGAAGGGCTGCACAAGCTCTCACCCATGTGGCAGGGCCCGTTTCGGGTTGCCCACGTCTCTAGGCCTGGCGCCGCAGGACGGTATCCCCATCCAGAACGACTGGAACATCTAGCACTTCCGGAAGTTCTACCCATGAAGCAAGGCCCGGGGCCTGTGAAGTAAGGCCCAGTGTCCGTGAAGATCTCTGCTCGTGAGACTCTCACATAATAATGAGTGGGGCTATACACGCCCCGGAGTCTCTGGAGTGCCGCCCTCAGGCTTCGGGGGCTCCCTCCCACATCCTAGTGGCAGTAGTTAGCTCCGCGCTGGTGGGAAGACAAGAAGACTAGACTAGGTGCCGGACGCGGCTTTTCATTTGCTTTCCGCAGTTGGCTTGCCCCTTTTTAGTGAAAATTTGCTTTGTGGTGTTCCTTGCTGGCCTGGTTCCATTGCCTTTTTGCCTCCTTTTCTGCCCTCGGTTCCTCATTTTTGACCCATACTCTCCCTCGCATGCCTCGCGAGGGGGCTGGAGAGGTGCCCTCATGTGCATTTTCCTGTTCTTGGCAAGGCACCCTCACTCGAGCTCGCAAGCTGGCGCACCCCTCTCAATCCGTGCCCCCCGGGTACCGTGATGTGAAGCGCTGGGTCATGGCCGACAGTACCTGCGACCAGGATTCGGAAGATTAAGAATTTCCTAACGAATTTTTGCAGTACCCAGACGCCTTCCGAGCACAGGAGGCCTCGCCGGGCACTAGGGAATGAGCGCCTTGCGAGACGGAAACTACTTCGAGCGCGTCAACCTGAGTTATTCCTGCGTGCCTACATAAAACGCTGATGCTGCAACACGCACAAGAGCGATAAACATAGCACATGCACATGGAAATCATAGTTGTTGCACGCCCCAGCGGGGCCCCATACTTGTCTCTCTCTTAATGCAGGAAGGAAAGGAAGAACGAAACAAAAGCGACAGGTGCACCCGCGACAGTTCGTGAGGATGGTCCCATGGATCTCTCCTAAGCTCAGCCAGACCCCTCCTCACCCTTCACTGGAGCGCGGCAATGAGACAACCCGCTGCCACCTTCGAAGCGGGCGCGGCGGCCTGGCGGCTAGTCATAGCTGCCGCTGCTGGAGTTGTCGCTGGAAGAAGAGTCGCCATAGTTGGACGAGCCATGGCCAGCGCCAAGGGCGAGCCCGCCTTCACTCTCATCGCGGCCGTCGCCGAGGCCGAGCACCTCACTGCCGGTGTTGTCCTCAAGGCAACACCTGACATGGTGGCCATCTTCCTCGAACACCCTCACATAGAGGGTCGCATGGCCATCGTACTTCAAGTGGAGGGAGCACCGCCGGCCCAGGCCACGCGCGCGGGGCAAACTTCTGCCAGCCGTGGGCTAGGGCTGCGTTCCCTATGATGGAGACCTAGACCGCGACCCATGAAGCCTTGCTGCAGTAGCCGTCTGCCTACAGCCAGAGACCGCCTGGACCGGTGGCTAGCAGGCAGCACTTCCACCGAGTGGAAGCGCGGCCTGGGAGGTCGCGCAACCATGGCACGCCTCCCTTCATCGACGGGGCTGCCACGACCTGGGTGACCACCACCATGTGAAGAGGCACCGCCACAGCCATGAGGGGCCGCGGCGGGGGTCATGGTGTACCTGTGGGGACGGTCACGCCCCTCTTGGGTGGTGGTTAGCCGGGCCCCTCCTGGCGAGTCTTCCCCTTCTCTGCGGTCGAGAGCCTATTTGCGGGCGCCATGGATGTCGCTGCCGGCAGTGAAGCATGGAAGAAGAAGGAGCGGGAGAAGCGAAGGAAGAGATGGGTGACAGGGGCTCCGCCCCCCTCTTCAAGTTTATAGCCAAGGGGAGGCCTACCGTCGGCCTCCACGATCTAAGGTAATAATGATGTTTTTCTGCATGCAGCAAGGACTCGTCAAGTCACGCAGTTGCCAAGGCAGCGTTGGAAAGGGGAGACACCCGCGTCCAATCACTCGCCACGCGCCAACTGAGGCCGCATGCTATTGGGGCCCGCGGTGCTCCGCACTTGCCCTTTGGCTTCGCCTCGAAGCCAAGTCCGAGCGCGCCTTTGGCCCAGGGCCTACTGTCGGTGTTCTGGAAATGGGGGTCCCCATAATTGCCTGCCTACGGCCTGCGGCGTGGGTCCACCAGCGGTCATATATGGCCCATCTTCACCAGCAAACAGTCAAGACCCTCGCAAGGGGCCAAGCCTCACAAGGCGGACGATGCAAGACCTCCTTAGGGATGGTCTCACTAGGCCGGCTCGCGAGGGGCGGAGAGATCAAGGCGAGGGACACCTCGTGAGGTCCCTGTGATGTAAGGCATGACAACTGGAGCTAGGCGGGCGCCAGCGTGTAGTGTCCTCGTTTCCTCATTCGTACTAAAGGGGCAAGCGAAGGCAAGGAGTCCCGAGGCATCAGGAAAAGGTTTCCATACCGGTGCAAAGAGACCAAGACTATCATGACGATAGGACGGAGGTCACCGTGGAGCCCAAGATGGCGTCACTACCAGAGCCTTTGGCACGCGAAGACCACCTTTAGTTAGGATAACTTGTACTAGTTGTCTCCCTTTGAATTTGCCCGTTGTTGGATCCCTTCCCGCTCAATATTTGGGGAGAGGACCAGGGCCTCTATAAATAGGACTAGCCACCATAGTAGGAGGGATGGAGATCGAGATCATCCTCAACCACTCAAGCTCACCAAGCACAAGAACACCTCTCCTTAGGAGGCTGTTCTTCCCTTGTAACTATTCATCCTCAGCCCAAGAGGCAATCCACCACACCACACTGGAGTAGGGTATTACACCACATCGATGGCCCGAACTAGTATAAATCTTGTCTCCTCTTGTTCTTTGGGTTCGTCGAGCTAGGCCGTGAGATCACGACGTCCGCGAGCTAGAGAGGGGGGAGAGATCTTTGTGCGCACTCCAGTGTTCAAACCTCAAGGGTTTTGCCAGAACCTGAAATCCGACAGTGCCGAAGACCATCTTCCCCAAAGGCTTCGTTAATCCGAAGACTAATGCTCCATCCGTTGCTTTTAGAAGGAAGAGAACCAAGCAAGCTGAAGCTGAAGCCAAGAAGCATGAGCACCATGAGGCTTCTGATGCCGCTCCCTCCCAGAACAGGCAAAAGACAAAGTCTTCCAAGGCTTCACGAAGGGCACAAGGACCAGTGTCTTCATCTGCTCCTCCAGAGCCATTGCTTGTGAAGCCCATATCTATTTCCTTACCTGCCTTCTCAAACCAAGAATGAAGAATGGTTGTGCATGAGCCTCCTCCCACACAGGTACATCGAGCTGCTATACAAACGGTTTTAAACCCCTTTCCGCGATGGCATTTTAAACCATCACCAAGTGAGTGTGTGCGATAGAGGGGGTCCTTCCCACATGACACAAAAACCGTCTGGGATAGGGAGCCATGATCCATAAATTTTTCCCTATAAAACTGTTTTTGATATCTCGAATATCCAATATGCTCCATCATTGCTACTCGTTTGTGCTCGTGTTGCCATCACAGTCGGTATTCTGTGGTGCTACATTTACCTTGCGCGACCCATCACAAATAGTTCACGATTATATAACGTGTACGATAAGCAGACAATCACACGCATTTACTTTTCCTCGACTATATGTGATTCGATCTAAGAGTGCATATAGTTGTCACTATAAATTGATATGCAAAGCTTGAATATATCCCACACAATTCATCCATCGTACCCGCGTCGGATGAATACCTATCGCATGTGTTATTCTATGACCAAACATTTGCGATGTGCACAACATCATAAACAATCCATAATTGCCAAGCATGTGTGATAGGGTGACTTTCGCAAACATTTAATAAGAAGGAACTGTGTGCATGGTGTTGTTAATCTCACACGTTTTTAGTTGGTTGATCGTGTGGGCGGTAGAGATTGATCACACACGTAGTGGATCCGTGAAACGTGTCTGATCTCCATGTTTATCGCAGACGTCTTGCTTTTGCAAACCGTGTGTAGTGTAATCCCTTATTTAATCCCTAATTTATCCATGCATTTAAAAATCATAGATTTTGAATTTATAAGTAGCCAACCACTTATTTCATATCAAACCATGTTTATTACAAAATACAGGTTCAACCATGAATGCATAATTCTATGCACAGGTACGTATCCTTAAGAACTACAAAAGCACCAAGAAAAGAATGATGAACTATAGTTGTACTAAAAACATTCTGGTTGCTGGAGAAGGTGAAGTGTAATGCCCATATTGTTCCCTCCTCCATGCGTAGTGTGCGCACGACTCTAGGCCAACCCCTTGTGATGGCTGCCCACCCATCCTTCCTATCTTCATTAGGACTTCCCGATGCTCATTGTAGTCTCGATGAAATACTTTTTCCTTCATTGCATGTCCAACAATCATGTACTTTGCGAGGTAATCTTGAGTAAACTACTTTGGGAACCACTTTAAAAGAAAAAGGTTCATACATTGTTGTCTAACAACTAATTATGGGAAGTGAAAAGAGAAGGCTGCAGAGTTTGTAGTGACCATCCTACAGCTCACAGTTCTGTTGGATAGAGTGTAAACAAATAATTTGCTTGCCACCGTTCGTATCTTTTTGCTAATAATCCTTCTTAGTTTCCTAACTTGATGCTTGTTCATGAATATCTCATTGCCCCATACACAAAAAGGGTCGATGCATGGATCTTTGCCAAGGGCATATGTACCTACAAGCAACAAGTAAATATTAGAAGCTAACAAGTGTCCAGGCCTGGATCTATAAGCACTACATTATGGAATGAAGGGGGGAGTACAAGCCGAGGGATGAAACTAACCTCGACGGAAAATGGTGGCCACTCCCGTTGTTGTCCTGCATAAGTAGTGGAAAGGCATGATAAGTACAACAACCTTAACATCAAACAAATATAGAAAAGGTAAACAACATCATCTCAAAATGATAGCTTGAACGTGTTGGTTTCAGCATGCTAATAAAGCAGATATAAAATGGAGGGGAATGTTAAGTGCATACAACAGGCTTAATTGCCATCAAATATTGCAATTCGGACTGGTATTGATGAAAATGAATAGAATGTAGCTCATGCTTAAACATTGCACTTGATAAATATGTAAAACTAAAATAAGTGGGATGTGTTAACTACACCAGGCATAACTGGAACCAAATATAGCCGTTTTAACTGGTATTGATGAAATCGAGCGACACAGTTCTGACTTGCACAAAATGAACATCACATTGTGAATGACTAAAATAAAAAGGCATAAATGATCAGTATAATAACCAACTATAGCCATTGAAAACTAGACAGAGTCACACTGGAACCAACCTAAGAAGGAAATACGGATAAACATGCATATGCTTGAAAACTGGACAAATGTTCACTGAACCAACCTAATAAGCAAATACAGATAAACAAGGCATCTGCTTGAAAACTGGACAAATGCTCACTTCAACCAACCTAACAAGCAAATACAGATAAACAAGGCATCTACTTGAAAACTGGACAAATGCTCACTGCAACCAACCTAACAAGGATATACATACAAAGAAGGCTTCTACTTGAAAACTGGACAAATGCTCACTACAACCAACCTAACAAACAAATACAGATAAACAAGGCATCTGCTTGAAAACTGGAAAAATGCTCACTACAACCAACCTAACAACCAAATATAGATAAACAAGGCATCTGCATGATAACTGGATAAATGCTCACTACAACCAACCTAACAACCAAATACAAATAAACAAGGCATCTACTCACTATAAACAACCAAATATAGCCATTCGTGAAACTGAAGTGGACAATTCATACTTAAACATCACATAGCCCTATTGACATTACATTTTTGCATAACTAAAATAATTAAACACGGCAAAAGCTACTACAATAAAGGGTACGGGTTGGCAAGCTACAAAGGGTAAGATTTGCTGATAGGATGTTGCCTCACATGTCATGGACGGGATCCTTCCAGTTGGAAGAGCACAGACCCATGGTCCGCTATTTCATGTCGTAGATGGGATGTTTCACCTCGTGGTCATGGTCGATTAGATATGACTTGGCAATTGAGGATCCCAAGTCGCCGCCGTAGCACGTGTCCTTTAGAAATGACAAAATGGGGATACGCAAATCCTTGACCGCGTGGGGGAGGAGATCAGCGGCAGGGCTGTCAAAGAGATCGATGACGGTTGAACCAGAGGGGTTGGGGATAGACCACTTAACCTATGACATGGCCCACATGAAGCCATCACTGTCGATGAGCTTGATGTCGTAGCCAGCTTTCCCGAGATATAGTAATGCGCTAGCCCACTCTATGAAGCCTTCGGCATGGCAACATAGTCAACGTCCTCGCCAGCTTCCGCGTCTAGGTGTTGCTCCAGGATCGACAGGTCGGGACGAATGGCAGCCACCTTGCTGACGTCCGTCGGAGCGATAATGATAAACCTCTTTTTGGTCAAACGCTTGTTGGGCTCCCTAGGATACATGGTCGGGCTTAGGCTTCGACTCTTTGGAGCAGGGGATGTGGATATGGCGGGAAGGGACACCGTAGGCCTCATAAAAAACTCAGGGGGGCAGGGCGACGGTATGAGAATCGGTGGGTAACCTGAACTTTGTTATCTAAGCTAGGAGGAACGGGCAGACTGGCAGGGGTTCACGCAAGTGGCGGAGAGCTAGGGTTCGAGGGGGAGGAGGGTGGGGGGACTGTGGAGGGGTGAAGGGGCGGGGTGGTGTTTGAGGATACCACGCGGCTATTGCAATTTTTAGTAATGGTGAGTGGAGATGGTGGTGGACGAGGAAGGGCGGCAGTTCAAATGCCTCGCCTACTGCAATTTTACAATAAGGTCAGTGCTGGAGGAGTGGGGGCGACGGTTGAAGTACCATGCCTACTAAAATTTGGGTAAAGGAATTGATGTGGGGTAGGAGCACCCAAGATCGCACATGGTCCAATAAGAATATGTGTGTAAGATAATAAGGAAAATCGGCGGAACTGCCGATTTTTGCAACGCTCAAGGCGGGTAGTTTGTTTTTAGTTTTAGCTAGCTGGTCTATGGCACATGGTTCGTCCTAATTTTCGGATGCACACATGGAATTCAATCTAAATAAACAACCGCCTTTAGCTTGCGCATGTGGTGATTTTATAGAGCACTAGCATCACACACGATTAAGCTAATACCTCCACCTTTGCTCGCGCATGCGCAGTCGTCATGATTCATAGCGCACTTGCATCGCACACGGTTAAACCACTATCTCTGCCCCTGCTCGCACTTGCATAGTCATGGTGATTTCACAACCCACTAGTATCGCACATGGTTAATCCACTACCTACACCCTTAATCGTGCTTGCGCAGTCATGGTGATCACACAACACACTTGCATCGCACACGGTTAACCTAATACACCCATGTCCGTTGACCGTCATCCGAGTATTCGCAGCAAAAAAACGTCAGAAAGGGTCAGAAGACAGCCACACAACATGTGGCCCAAATATATATGAATGAAAAGGGTGGTCTGTGATGTTCAAAATTCCAATGCACAACTTTGACCATGCGGGCCCACAATTGGGCGCATTGTCGAAGATTGATGAGAGGGACCAGAAGTCAAGAACCACCTGGAAGTGGCCAAATATATATAGGAATATAGGGTGTGATGTTTAAAACTTAAAATACACAATGCACAAATTTGGTGGCACCTGCCTTGTAAACCCGAAAGCACCCGTAGATATATCTATAATAACATAATGCCGTAGCTACCTAGCTAGGGTGCTTGAGAAACCTCCCACTTCGTGTCAGTGGGGCGGATGCATGTACTCATACTTTGATCATACATGCATGTCGCCATGACCTACCATAAGACGGACCGGTGAATCTACTGCTTGGTCAAATGACAACTATTGTTGTCGATAAAAATAGATAGAATATATATATATAAACCGCTTGGGCCAATAGATTGAACCATCATAAAAAAATCACACAAGAGGGACCACAAAACCAGCACCGCCTGCATGCGGCCCAAAATGATGTACATTGGAAGGGGTGATGTGTGTTTTAATATCGAATAATGTACAATTTATATGTGGCACCTACCTCTCAATACAGACAACAGCCATGAATGCCAGGTAATTAAGGACGAGATACGCAGGGTACGGTGGCGGTCCAACCTACCAATCCAAGGGTGTGGGAGGGAATCCTAACAACGCATGAGCTCAAACTTTGCTTGAACGACATGTGACGGTGAACGACCCTAACACGAACTAGGAGGAATCCATTCATGACCAACACATAGCCCTCGTTATCGGTCAAAGGGATGATATATATACAACCGTGGAGCCCATAGATATGTGTGTCGTCACAAAAAACCGCACAAGGGAGTCGTGGTCAATCAGAAGAGCCCCGATACACTGCACGTGGCATGAAAATATATATGGGTGGTGTGTGATGTGTTCAAATCCCCAATTCATAACTTCGATGGGGCACAAATTACATTTCAAACCAAACACCGTACCCGACCCCAAGCCAGGTTCAATACATACGATGTTGGTTCCCCAAGTTCAAGGTGTAGGGAGGGTCATCCAACACATGCGCTCAAACATTATTTGATCTAACATGCCACATGTAGCAATAGGGAAACATCAGGGTCAAACCCTTCTCATATGTTGGGTCAAAGGGATAGATTGTGTGGGCCCCCTCGTTATGGGTCAAGGATGATATATATATAGACCTAAGGGAGCCCATAGATATGTGCGGCATCTATAAACTGCAGAAGGGAGATGTGCTCGATCAGAACACCCCATATACCTTGCATGCGGCCCGAAAAAATGTATGGGTCTGGTGTGTGATTTGTTCAAAATCTGAATGCACAACTTCGATGGGGCACCAACTACATTAGTAACATTACAAACTGAACATCATACCCCCCCAGCCAGGTTAGAGACATACGGTGCTGGTTCCGCAACTTCGTGGAGGGTGGGGGCGTAGGGGTGTCTTCCAACGCATGTGGTGAAACTTGATTTTCTCTCACATAGCACACATAGCAAAGAGGAAACCCTTCTCGTGCATTGGGTCAAAGGGATAATTTGCGTGGGCCTACAAATGTCGACCATTCTTCGATTTTTGAGAATAAAAAATAACCAAAAAAAACATATTCTACAAATTAGCAAAACAAGGATCCCAAGGTTTATATAATCTTCATGGCAGGTCACTACAGAGACATTTAGATGATAAATGTCTATAATGACAGTATCATGGTGCTTTAATGAAGCTTGATATATGCAACCTCCCACCTGGTCATCCATCCTTAGACTACTCTAGCCCCAGCACACTTAACTTCTGCATTCTATTCGACTAGATTAGCATATGGGAAGCCGCCCCTTGCTGATAAGAATTGCCTCCTTGCCTTTAAGGCGTTCACGCAGGTCACCCTATGGGACCTACTCCCATCTATCACACATGTTTATGCTTTTAGAAACTATGTGCAATATTTACATGGCTGGTGTGTCGTCGCCTAGCCTTCTATTAGCACTGACACTGGTAGTGGGAAACTGATGTGAGAAGAGGTGGGAAACCATTGGGAGGTGTCGTCGACTTAACACGACAGATGCCATAGCAAAAGGACTTAGGTGTGGATCCATCTCTACTCGGTTAGCTTGAAGGGGTTAAACGAGACAAGGGACACAGAGAGTTTACCTAGGTTCGGCCCCTCTCAATGACGTAAAAAGCCTAGTCATGCTTTAGGCTGTATTGCTTTGGTTGCGATTACTATGGAGCGAATACGCTTAACCTAGTTCTCGTTTGATTGTTTCGTGAGTCAACCCGCCGTCGGGTCATCCCTTTATATACAGGTGGATGCCCGGTGGCTTACAGAGTGCCGGCCGGCTCACACAAACATGACAGTCTCGGTTTCTAACTAAGTCTGCCTTACAAAACAAGCTAAACATATGGCGGCCCATCCCTTTGGGCCCCAAGTCGCCTTCCGGGTCTTGGGCCTCCAATAAGCTTGCTTCATGAACCGCCATCTTCATAACTTCTTGGACCTTATCGGGCTTCTTCATCTCTAAGCCGCCAGTGGCGTGACCCGGCCCCTCCTGGGCGGGTCATACCCAATAGTTATATCCCCAACATTAGGCCGCGGGTTGCCTGTTCACATCAATCCTCACTACTTGACTTAGCAGAATCTTCCATTATCAGTTCCTCATGAGTTTGCTATAACCCGCCATGACGTCACCTCACAGAACCGCGGTAACCTGCCATGACATCAGACACATTAACTGCACACAAAGCCCAGGATATCTTTAACAAATCCTTATCTTTAATGAACCTCCGAAAATCAAGGCGTCTTTGTAGCCACATAATCATTTTCAGCCTCCTCGATTCCCGCGCATTCCATCTATTCACTTCCTTATAAATAGGGACATGGGGTCCTCCTTTTCACTTTTACCCTACCCCCTCGTCTTCATCTTCCTCCTTGCGACGCCCCAGTAGACCCGAGCTCTGCCGCCGCCGTCTTCCTCAAGCGTCCTCAACTCCGGCCGCTGCATCAACCTAAGCAGACCAGAAACCTGCAGCGTGCATCCACTTTTCATTAGCATCAGTAAGTCAAATTTTCCCCGTAATAGATCTGCATGAGGGTTCTGCCGTTCGCCGGTGGTCCTCGCTGTTCTTCATTTTTCTCCTTAGAACATGTAGTTGGATCTGAACGCAACACTGCAGTTGTACGGTAGCACTTGTAGCATCCTTTTTCAATCGCAGAAAACACCTACTCTAGACCAGAGCCCATCTAAGTGCACGAGTCCTTTTGCTTCCGCCACCTTAGGTTTAGAATTTATTTTCTTTTCTGAACTATTCTAAATCCAAAATTATAGAACTGATCTGTGGGACCTGTTTGTCCAACACTTAGCAAAAATTTCACTTATATGTATGTTTCACTGCAATCGTGTGGGCGGCTTATACGATAAGTTGTAACCCGCCATATAGCATTAGTCCCCTTTTTAAGCCACCAGTATATGTTCAAAATCTGTATAACCCGGCATCATATTCCTGTTTAACCATGCTGACCTTTATAGCACTTATTCTTCTACATATGAACTGGCCTTGCATAATGCACTTACTTTTTGACCGCTGGCCGGCTTAATAGCATAACCTTAATCCGGCAATATTTTCCTTTCTAGGCTTTTATCAACAAAGTGACAAAAATTGTTACTTCATTCAACTGCGTCACGTCGAGGGTTACTGAGCAGACGCTGAATGAGCATGTTCAGGTGGGCATTTTAGACGCAAAGAACGTCATTCACTGGAGAGTCCTAGGAACTGAGACCACCCTTGACCCAAAAGAAGGCGAAGTTGTAGTCTTTACTGACCACATGCTCAGGGGGTTCACTCCACCCGGTTCCAAATTCTTTCGTGACATGCTGCATTTCTTCCAAATCCATCCACAATATATTGGGCCCAACTCTGTTTCAAACATCTGCAACTTCCAAGTCTTTTGCGAAGTGTATCTTCAATAGGAGCCCACTATCAAGTTGTTTAGGGAATTCTACTACCTGAACCGCCAGACCGAATTCATGGGTGGGCCCAGCTTAGAGCTAGGGCACATTTCAATTTAGAGGCGGAAAGTAGCCACGTTTCCTGTTGCTGCACCTCCCAGCCATCCTAAGGACTGGAACCAGACTTGGTTCTATTGCAAAGACACCTCCACGGAAGGCAAGAATCCTCTGTCGGGTTACCGTGGAAGCAGGCTTAGCCATAGGCATCCTGTCCCAGAGGGGATCAGCACAGCAGAACAGGCCAAATATATGCCCATATTTTTAAAGATCAGGTCCTTGCTGGCCAATGGTTTGACTGACGTCGATCTAGTTTGTTGTTGGGTCGCATGGAGGATCCTACCCTTAAGCTGCCGATCTGTCTTAATGTGCGAGTATACTGGCGAAGTTAAAGATCCGTTGTGTTACTCTCCAATCCGTCTTGAAGACAAGCAGATCAACGATATGACCAAGACTTTGCTCAACGAGAGCCAGGCTTGTAGCAAAGTGGGATTGAACCCCTTCTGCGCCCTCAACAAGCCATCGGCTGTAAGTATTTTTCAAGCTACTTTCACTAACTCATTATTTATCAATCCGCCTTCTCATTATTACTTGAACTTTCTGCAGGCTGATTCTCCTTTCTGGAGCAAAAAGCTTCAGGATAAACTGGCCAAGAAGACCAAGAACAAGACCGATGTGACCAAGAAACCTTCCTAGAAGAAGGCAGATGCAATTGACTCGTTTACCCTAGATGATGAGTCGGAGGTAGAACTTGAATCCGAGGGATCTTTCTTTGTTCACCTTATTGACATTGATTACTATCAGGATGATGTGGAGCCAGCCATGTAGATGGTGAAGAGGTAACTATCCTTTGCTCCAACTCAGAACCTCTGCCAAGATAGAAAGTTCGCCAAGCGAGCCGGAAAGTAACGTTTTCTCACTCTTTAGCTTACTTGAATCCCAAATTTGTTTTGAAGAAACAGCAGCATGAAGTTCGCCGCACAACCTAGAACAGTGGCTTGTGGGATTCTCGCCTCCGGTTTACCCGATACGCCAGTTCCTCGCAAGCGCTGAGCAGAGGTTTCACAGATTTCCGACTTAACTTTTCAAAAGGCGGGCCTTATTCGTCAACCCCTTAACCTCTTTGATTAAAACTATCAGGGAACTTCTCACTCTTCTTCGAGCGACTCAACTCGAACTCAAATTCCTCTTTTCAAGACTGTACCTGGGTGAGAACATTAAGCTTGTCTACTTTAACACTTACTCAATTGTTATATTAATCCCGTCATGTGTCGTATTTTCGGTGCTATAGCCAAGCCCAGCAAGAAGCTGAAGGTTAATAAACCGGTTGAAGACCCCCAAGTTGCTGACCCAGAGAAACAGACAATATCTGAATCTTTGCATCAAACCTCCGAAGCAGCTATTAACGATCTGCCACCAGAAGAGCACCATATCACCATGGACTCCCTGGATGTTAACCTAGCTCATGCTAAGCCGCCCAGCCCCGCTCAGCCAGCTCAAGAAGCTAAATATGTAATAATTACTGGGACGGCTTATACAGTACCAGGAAATCCCACTATCTTATCGAAGCATAGTGCGAAGGAGGAGTTTTCAACCATGGACAAGGGCAAATGGAAGCTTGATTTGGAAAGTTATGCCCAGTTCAATGCTCATGAGATCCATGCGGGTTATCTAAACCACCTTCACACCAGCCGTGACTTTGAAGCCGGCCTAGTTAACCTTATGAAGGAGCGCTTTGAGGTAAGCACAAAAACCTTCTCATATAAGTATATATCTGTCAGCCACCAGGTCAATAGAATATGAAAAAACTTGAATATGTTGTAGACTTAGATATCCTTGTTGATTTTGTAGCTATGTCATAGCAATGTGTAATTGCTGAATTAGACTGAGTAGTCCCCAAGGGGTAGATTAAGCTGGAAGATTAAACCGGGACTTTCAATTAGTAGCGCTAAAATTCACAAATGTAGTCCTCAAGGGCCAGCTTAAGCTACCTAGCTAAGCCGGGACTTATCTCCATGATTAAGAACAAATCATAATATGTAGCCCCCATGAACCGGCTGTAGTTGAAGAAACTTAGCTGGGTCATTAAAGATTTGTCTTCAAAAGAGCAATGTACATTAGCCCCCAAGCGCCAAGTAAAAGACTTGTATCGTGCTTTGGACTTTAAATAAAACCATTATCATAACCACACACTGCTACTTAATCTCTTTATATTGCAGGCTGAATTAAACATGAAAGAATTCTAAGTGGTGGATCTGCGGCAGAACATCCAAACCCAGCAATCTGAAACTTCTAAGGCCAAAGCAGAACTGAAAACCGCTTTGGAAGACATTGAGAAGCTAAAGAAGGATTTCAGCACTGAGAGAACTGGATGGGATACTAAAAAGGTGGCTCGGTTAAAAAGAGCAGAAGATGCTGAGGCGGCTCTTAAGCCGGTGACTGATGAGTTGTCCGGCTCAAAGCATCAAATCAATAGTATTATAGCCGCCATTTTGGGTAAGTAATAAGATACTTCAATCTTTCATTTCCAACAATTAACAATCATTAGCCAATTTATCAATATTTGTGCTAATGGAGGCTCCAGAATTTCCAACCTTGGCCCAGACATGCATGTAAAAATAAAGGTTGCATACACCCTTGTAGAACAGTTATACACTGGCGCCCAACGAGTTATAGCCGCCATCTCTCATACTAAACAACCACCTTCGCTTATTAGAGAAACATTGGACAAGCTGTCAGTCATCCCCAAAGGATTGAAGAGATAAAGTGGTAAGCTGCTAGAGCTGGTGCCATCACAACCATAAGCCGGGTGTCACATCCCTGGTCCTGTTATGCACTAGGCTAGACCTCATGTGAGCATCATGTTTTAATTCAAATGAAATTTGAATTGAGGAATTCTCAAAGCCTCAGAAACCTTCTAAAAATGATCAACATTAAAATTTCCTCAAAGAAGTCCAAGAAAATGTTCCTCTTAGTCTATGAAAATATTGCAAAGAGGTAAAACTCAAAACAATATTTTTGGTATCTCAGAGTTAATTATTTTGGGCCTTTGAATTAAATAAATAGCTATTTGCATTGGATATATATTTGATATATAAATAATAAATGTCCAATAATTACTGGAACATTTTTATGTGGTTTGGTATATTTTAGTTCTAGCCACATAATTATTTTCAGGATTTTATAAAATGGTTTAGTATTTTTACTAAACCAAAACAAAGCAGAACAAAATAGAAAACAATAAATAAAAGACAGAGGAGAGAACTTACCTCAGCTTACCTGGCAGCCCACCCGCAGCCCAACACTGTGCAGCCCAACCACCAGGGGGCATGCCTGTCTTCTTCCCGTGCCAGTGCACGAAGCAGCTCGGTGGCAAGCACCGCCACCGCGCTTGGCCACCTCCTGCCTGGTTGCCTCCCTCCTCGACGCCCGGAGACGCCACGCGCCTCCCCGACCCCCTCTCACTTCTCCCTCGCTCTCCGGACCTCCCTTCCCCTTGCTCCTCTATTTCCCCTCCCGCGACCAGAAGGGCCCCGAGCAGCCGCCATCGACATCGTCTTCAAGCTTCGGCCCCGGCGCCCTTCTCCGTCAATTCGGCCACTCCGGCGCGCCCCCGAGCCCACTAACCCTCCCTGCAGCTCCGTGGTGAGCCTTTGACCCGATTCCCCCTCTCCCCGTGCCCTATCTCCCTCTCTAGCCGCCGTTCACAACGAGCCGAGAGCTCTTCGCCGACGGCCATGGCGCCGCCGCGGCCACAGTTGCTGCCGCCCGTGTTTGAGCACGTGTCTGCGCTCAGCGTGGTCCCAGGAGCCCAGAACAAGCACCCGTTCGTCCTCTCGTCAACCGTAGCCTCGTTTCCGTCGAGGTCCGAACCTCGGCCGCCGCCGCGAGCCTGATTCCGGCGAGCCCGCTCGACCTCAGCCCCTCCCGCTTGCTTAGATGGATACGGCTGAGCGCCAGCTACGCGTAGATGATCGCTGCCGCTGTTTTGGTCGCCGGAGGGCGTTTCCCGAGCCCTCCGCCGCGCCTGGACTTGCCGGCGGCTAAACGCCGGCGACCGCTGACCCGATGACCGGCGTGGGTTGACCCCACTGCCCGGTTTGACCCTCCCCTCTCTCTCACTGACGTGTGGGCCCCAGGCCACTAACTAAACCAGGATTAGCAATAGTTTAACGCTAACTAAATTTGGTTAGTTAACTAACCACTGACACTCGGGACCCACAGGTCAGAGTTTGACCGGACTGTGCCACGTTGACCTGCTGACGTCATCATGACGTCAGGATGACGCAGTAATGTTTTCTGGATTTGTTTTTATTCAGAAAATTCCAGAAAATTGTATAAACTTCTAAAAATCATAGAAATTCAACCGTAACTCCAAATTAAATAATTTATATATGAAAAATTATCAGAAAAATTCAAGGAATCCATCTGTACCATTTTCATGCATGTTAGAACAACTTATAGCTGCTGTTTAGCACAAATCAATTAAAGGGCATTTAAATAATCATATATGGAGTTTGAATTTGAATCTTGTATTCAAACCAACTTCATTTAATCTGTTGCTAGTTGCATTAGCCCAAAACACATTCATATTGCCATGTCATGATCATGCATCATATTGTGCATTGCATTGATTGTGTTCCCTTCTGTGTTGCCGGTATTTGTCCCCTCTCGATAGACGTGATACCGATGATGTGATCGTTGACACTGATGAAGACTCAATGTTATCTTCAGAAGTGCCAGGCAAGCAAAACCCCCTTGTTCATTCCGATAAAATCCCACTCTCTCGCTCCTGCTCTCCTTTACTGCATTAGGACAACAGCGACATATTTGTTACTTGCTGCGGTAGCTGAACCCCTTTATCCTTTGCATGACCTGTCATTGCCACAGTAAATAGATGAAACCCACTAGCATGAGTAGGAGTTGTTTGAGCCCTGTTGTGCCTACTCATTCATGTTTGTTTGTCATGCCTGCTACTGCTTAGAGTTGAGTCAGGTCTGATTCATCGGGGATGAATCAGAGGCGTGTGAACATGTCCTACCGTGTGTGAGCTAAGTGTGTGAACACGATTTGGTAAAGGTAGCGGTGAGAGGCCATGTAGGAGTACATGGTGGGTTGTCTCATTGCAGCCGTCCTCAGGAACTGAGTTCTGTGTTTGTGATCCATGATTCAGCTACTACCATACATTGGGCCCTGAAATATGACCCCGCTCGACTTCTTATTCACCCTAGTCCTCTGTCCAGGAGTTGCAAGTAGTTTCTGGTGTTTGTAGCTTACTGGAGGCCGTGGGCAGCGCTGACCGTAGGGGTGGGCTGTGATGCGGTAGGTACGTGGCACGGTGTACCGGATGCCCGTTTGGTATCTCGGGAACCCTGTTCACATCGTTTGGGGCTGTGAGCGAAACTCCGGCCGGATCTCCTCATGGATGGAACCCGAATAGGCGATAAACCTGGACTAGAGACTTGAGTGTTTAGGTAGGTCGTGGTCTACACCCACGTCGGCTTTCGCTTGAAGTCTGCCGAGCACATGTCGTGTGCAGACGCTAAGTGGTGGAAACATGTATGAAGAAGTACACCCCTGCAGGGTTAACATCATCTATTCGAATAGCCGTGTCCGCGGAAAAGGACTTCTGGGTTGCTTATATCAGTTCATAGACAAGTGAAAGTGGATACTCTAAAATACGCAAGATAAGCGTGAGTGCTATGGATGGCGTTCTCGTAGGGAGACGGGAGCGGATCCATAGTGGTGTATTGATATGGTGAATATGTGGACTCGTGTGCGCCACCTCAAAAGAGTTACATTGCAGTCGTAGTTCAGGATAGCCACCGAGTCAAAGCTGGCTTGCTGCAGTTAAACCCCACCATCCCCTTTGTTGATAATGATGCATATGTAGTTAGTTCTGATGTAAGTCTTGCTGGGTACATTTGTACTCACGTTTGCTCATTTTATATTTTTGCAGAGAGATTTCGGTCTCGCTAGTAGTACCGCGTGGACTTCGACGTTTAGCTTGTTACCTCAGCTACGATCTTGTGCCCCGGCAGGATCTGGTAGATAGTCAGGCTTCTCAGCCTTTTTCATCTATAGATGTCTGTACTCAGACATGAGAGCTTCCGCTTGTGCTTTGATTTGTATGCTCTGATTGTTGGGTCATGAGACCCATGTTTGTAATATCTCGCTCCTTGGAGCCTATTGATAAATACTTGAGTCATAGAGTCATGTTGTGATGCCATGTTGTATTTGCACATATCGAGCATATTGTGTGTATGTTATTGAAATGCTTGGTATGTGTGGGATCTGACCATCTAGTTGTTTATCTTTAGTAGCCTCTCTTACCGGGAAATGTCTCCTAGTGTTTCCACCGAGCCATGGTAGCTTGCTACTGCTCCGGAACACTTAGGCTGGCCGGCATGTGTCCTTCTTCGTTCCTATGTCTGTCCCTTCGGGGAAATGTCACGCGATGAATACCGGAGTCCTGCTAGCCCGCTACAGCCCGGTTCACCGGAGTCCTGCTAGCCCAGTGCTACAGCCTGGATTCACTCGCTGATGACCGACACGTTCGATGCTGGGTCATGGATGCCTGTCCCTGTAAGTCTGTGCCACTTTGGGTTTACGACTAGCCATGTCAGCCCGGGCTCCTTATCATATGGATGCTAGCGACACTGTCATATACGTGTGCCAAAAGGCGCAAACGGTCCCGGGCTAAGGTAAGGCGACACCCGTGGGAATACCGTGCGTGAGGCCGCAAAGTGATATGAGGTGTTACATGCTAGATCGATGTGGCATCGAGTCGGGGTCCTGACAGCGTTGGTATCAGAGCTTGACTGTCTGTAGGATTACCAAGCCAAACTGGTCGAAGTTGAGTCTAGAAATTCTTAGTTATATAAGGGAATTGATTGTGGGATGGAACGTAAGGCTCTTTTTACTCCTTATACCTCATGGCCTTCTGATCTGAGTCATCATCTTCTCTTCTACGGGGATTAAGAACTAGGTTATCTCTTCTTTCTATCAGGATCACGTGTTACTAATCCGTAGACTTAAGATTGTTGGGTTTAAGTCTCAGTTCAGTTCCTACTACTTCCGTATGTTAATTGTTGATCTTGAAACCTTGATATTGTGTTTCTGGGTGGTTATGCCACCATTTTTGTGAATGTCTCAAACCTTTTTTGAGCATTTACAGCCGTTACGCTGTCCGAGTCATCTCAGGTCTCTAAACAGTCTGATGCACTTGCAAATTCCTTCCTCCCGTTTCAATGTTCCTTTGGGCCAGATTAACCACACTAATTAGTGAGTTGAGGTACTCTGTTACCTTGACATATATGTTGGAGATATTATTATGACCCTAGGTGTCTTAGGGGATCATCTAGTAATTTAGCCATGATTTGTGTTCCCAGTGTGATGATTCTGGCCATCATTCTCGAAAGCATCCCGTGATGCTACTTAGTAATAGGTATTCTGTTCCTGGGTTCTTGAACCCGAGATTCACTCTACCTACTTCATGTTGATAGTAATTGCTAGTGCCTTCAGGATATTAGTAACCTTTGCGATAGTCCTTGAAGTCCGTGGTATCTTCTTCTTCCAAATACCATGAACTACTTATGGCAGAAGTTCCTCGTTGAACTGAAATATCACAACAGGATTATTCTTGAGGAGTTCTCCATTCATAAATCGTGACTCTGCCAGTTCTACCTTTCTGCATGGGTTATCCGGAAGAAATATGTTGAACTTGGTTCGACATACTAATCTATGCATCCACAACTCAGAAAATTATATGTTCCTTTGAGTATGCGTGCGTTCGTTTATCGATGCCTATTACTCTTGTGGTCCGCCAAGCCATTCTATCGCAGAATGACTAGGAGAAACAAACTCCAGTACCTCTTCCATATCCAGGATTGGGTCAAAGAAGTTGTGCTCCGCAGATCAAATTGCTAATCCAGCTTTTGTTCTGTTCTACCTTGGAGTATTACCATCTTTATATCGGGATTGTTATAGGAATTGCACACCATCCTATGAACTCTTGGTACAGTGATACTTCTTGCCATCATTAGTCATTCCTCGGTCTTCGTGTTGATGCAACCGGAATACCGACAAATGAATTGTGATGTGTGAAATCAATACGCCTAGCAACCTCGTTGCTGGGTAGTTAAAGGACAATAATTTCATTCTTAGTGTGTTGGTTATTGAATCATCATTCTAAGATTGATCGTGCTACCTAGTCCATTCTCCTGGTTCACTCCTCGATCGATGAGTTAGGATTATTTCAAATCCTTGCTCTATTGATCATATCGTCTTGCCCTGAAAAGCAAGATTGTTCTCGAGCTTAGTAACATACCGGTGGTTCGTGATTTTCTGAATATCTTCTCAGAAGTATTACCAGGTTGTCACCTGACCGCTATGTTGAGTTCGTGATCAAGTTGGTTTATTCCTGTAAACCACCCCTTCTCCAAGAATCCGTGTTGGATACCCTGAGCTAGTTGGATAAGCTAAACAACAACTTGGAGAGTTGGAAGATAAAAGCTTGTCCGACTTAGTTCATGTTAAGGGATATCTTTGTGTGTGTGTGTGTGTGTTGAAGAAAGATGATATCTTCATCAATTGGTCCTCGTGAACAATTGTTGGATCTATTATCTTACCCAAACCTTTGATTGAGTATGGGCTATCATCCAATCAGACCAGAACCAACGATATTCGTAATGTTGTCTTACTCGTGGTTGATCCCTCGAGCATACACCATTATATCTTTTGGGTCTGACCAATGCTATCACTTGTTCACTTAACTATGGAATTCCTTTTAAAAGGAAACCCAGATGAATTGTTGTTGTGCCCATTGACAACATCCTTGTCTTCTCCATAATTTTGCTGAACATTAAGCTAGTGTTGGAAACTTTTGAAAGCATTTGTTCATGCTAGCTCATGAAGCATATGTTCGGATGTAAGAAGTGACTTCCTCTAGTTCGTGTGCATTTGATGCAGGGTGCCGCCGTAAACTCGAGAAAGTCAATGTTGCTTCCTCTGGAATCATCGCAAGTCAGTCATGCACATGTGCGAAGAATTCTGTGGTTTGAAGACTTGCAACCTTCAATCTATATGTATCCCTAGCACACCAAGCCACTGATTGATTTGTTCAAGGAGAAGAAGTTCCTTCTTAAGAGTATACCTTATGCAAGGATTTTGATATCCTCGTTGATGGTTCCCCACCTGAACTCGGTAGTGTTTTATTATAAGACTACCACGTGGTCATGCTTGTCTGGGACAACGTGTTCACATGTTTGTAGCAGAACCAGCTCATGTTTTGGAGCTTACTATCGTAGTTCATTTCCCGAGAATCTCGCAACGTCATCTCGTCGATTTGTGTTGCAAACTTTCGTTTTCCTTCCTAGACTCGATGAGTCTGGAATATCCTGACACCAACCAGATCTGAATCTCAGGCAGATATGATGGTTTAGAACATTTCCCAAGAACTATAATATTGGTCCCTCGGAAACCGGTAAGGTGGATGTCGTGGCCAACACACCCCGCCAGGAGACCTATTATTGTAGTATCTTGATTGGAGAAGTTGGCCACCTCCCCATAGGGATTTCGTAGGATTTACTCCCTAGTTGCCCCTATGGATTTTTGAGATCCCGAAGTCCGACCTTTACTTGATGTCCTAGATGTCAAACCATATCTATGAATGGATTATGCTATCACATCATGGAGAACATTAGAAGCGGAGTGCTAAATGTCTCTCGGTCGATCATCCAGATTTTATTTCCTTGACCCCGCCAAGGGTGAAATCTAAGAAGGTGTTATCTTCCTTTGCATCGGCATCTTCCACCGGTATTCATCATGGTAGTAAGTTGTGTTGCCAGAATCCTTGACACGGATATTGGTAAAACCTTGATGGTTATGGAAATGCTCAAGTTCTTGAGAGCACGCACAAGCATTAGGTGTTACCATCGGCACTAACTAGGTTTGCTCCCAACTTCCTCGGTTATGCTATAACTTCTCAAACAGTGGATTCACTCTCTATTGTTGGGTTCTTCCCCAGTTACCAGAATCATTCCCAGTATTTGCATTTTGTTCCCAGCTTGCACCGCCAATGTGCCATTCTACCATGGGTCTCTTCCATCTCCGGTGATAAGCAAATTCATCCATTACGTTGTCTTCAACAAGGTAATCCACATCATCCAAGTCCAAGTATGCCATTCTACCGACCCCGCCAATCGATTGCTGTGATTTGCCTTAGGCTGATATAGAGAGTCTCAATGATCTCTATATCAAAGGTAATTCTTTTTGCCACTTAAGATAATAATCTACGAATCACCCTTCTCCAGGATATTTCGTCGTGGTATCATGGCAATTCAACTCCTCGCTACGTTGACAACCGATCGCCACCTTCTTAAGTCTGGAATTGTTGTCTACCTAGTGAACCTCGTCACCTGCTCCACTCCATCCCTTTAGAGGTACGCTTCGTCTCTCAGCTTGAGAGATGTTGCTATGTCACATTCCGGGAGTTAATCCTGAGTTGTTCGACCTTCGAGAAGACCGATCCTTCCAGAGTTTTCCTTTCCTCTTCTTGTCATGATTAGCTGGAGTTCTCAGAACAAGACGACAAGACAAAGATGGTGATTGAATCAACGCTCTTATGAAGTGCACCCTGGATCATGAAGATTATACTAGTTTGCGTTTTCCCTTCACCTTACCCTACGCTTGAATCTCGGGACGAGATTTTTGTTTAGTGGGGGTGAGTTGTCACATCCCTGGTCCTGTTATGCACTAGGCTAGACCTCATGTGAGCATCATGTTTTAATTCAAATGAAATTTGAATTGAGGAATTCTCAAAGCCTCAGAAACCTTCTAAAAATGATCAACATTAAAATTTCCTCAAAGAAGTCCAAGAAAATGTTCCTCTTAGTCTCTGAAAATATTGCAAAGAGGTAAAACTCAAAACAATATTTTTGGTATCTCAGAGTTAATTATTTTGGGCCTTTGAATTAAATAAATAGCTATTTGCATTGGATATATATTTGATATATAAATAATAAATGTCCAATAATTACTGGAACATTTTTATGTGGTTTGGTATATTTTAGTTCTAGCCACATAATTATTTTCAGGATTTTATAAAATGGTTTAGTATTTTTACTAAACCAAAACAAAGCAGAACAAAATAGAAAACAATAAATAAAAGACAGAGGAGAGAACTTACCTCAGCTTACCTGGCAGCCCACCCGCAGCCCAACACTGTGCAGCCCAACCACCAGGGGGCATGCCTGTCTTCTTCCCGTGCCAGCGCACGAAGCAGCTCGGTGGCGAGCACCGCCACCGCGCTTGGCCACCTCCTGCCTGGTTGCCTCCCTCCTCGACGCCCGGAGACGCCACGCGCCTCCCCGACCCCCTCTCACTTCTCCCTCGCTCTCCGGACCTCCCTTCCCCTTGCTCCTCTATTTCCCCTCCCGCGACCAGAAGGGCCCCGAGCAGCCGCCATCGACATCGTCTTCAAGCTTCGGCCCCGGCGCCCTTCTCCGTCAATTCGGCCACTCCGGCGCGCCCCCGAGCCCACTAACCCTCCCTGCAGCTCCGTGGTGAGCCTTTGACCCGATTCCCCCTCTCCCCGTGCCCTATCTCCCTCTCTAGCCGCCGTTCACAACGAGCCGAGAGCTCTTCGCCGACGGCCATGGCGCCGCCGCGGCCACAGTTGCTGCCGCCCGTGTTTGAGCACGTGTCTGCGCTCAGCGTGGTCCCAGGAGCCCAGAACAAGCACCCGTTCGTCCTCTCGTCAACCGTAGCCTCGTTTCCGTCGAGGTCCGAACCTCGGCCGCCGCCGCGAGCCTGATTCCGGCGAGCCCGCTCGACCTCAGCCCCTCCCGCTTGCTTAGATGGATACGGCTGAGCGCCAGCTACGCGTAGATGATCGCTGCCGCTGTTTTGGTCGCCGGAGGGCGTTTCCCGAGCCCTCCGCCGCGCCTGGACTTGCCGGCGGCTAAACGCCGGCGACCGCTGACCCGATGACCGGCGTGGGTTGACCCCACTGCCCGGTTTGACCCTCCCCTCTCTCTCACTGACGTGTGGGCCCCAGGCCACTAACTAAACCAGGATTAGCAATAGTTTAACGCTAACTAAATTTGGTTAGTTAACTAACCACTGACACTCGGGACCCACAGGTCAGAGTTTGACCGGACTGTGCCACGTTGACCTGCTGACGTCATCATGACGTCAGGATGACGCAGTAATGTTTTCTGGATTTGTTTTTATTCAGAAAATTCCAGAAAATTGTATAAACTTCTAAAAATCATAGAAATTCAACCGTAACTCCAAATTAAATAATTTATATATGAAAAATTATCAGAAAAATTCAAGGAATCCATCTGTACCATTTTCATGCATGTTAGAACAACTTATAGCTGCTGTTTAGCACAAATCAATTAAAGGGCATTTAAATAATCATATATGGAGTTTGAATTTGAATCTTGTATTCAAACCAACTTCATTTAATCTGTTGCTAGTTGCATTAGCCCAAAACACATTCATTTGCCATGTCATGATCATGCATCATATTGTGCATTGCATTGATTGTGTTCCCTTCTGTGTTGCCGGTATTTGTCCCCTCTCGATAGACGTGATACCGATGATGTGATCGTTGACACTGATGAAGACTCAATGTTATCTTCAGAAGTGCCAGGCAAGCAAAACCCCCTTGTTCATTCCGATAAAATCCCACTCTCTCGCTCCTGCTCTCCTTTACTGCATTAGGACAACAGCGACATATTTGTTACTTGCTGCGGTAGCTGAACCCCTTTATCCTTTGCATGACCTGTCATTGCCACAGTAAATAGATGAAACCCACTAGCATGAGTAGGAGTTGTTTGAGCCCTGTTGTGCCTACTCATTCATGTTTGTTTGTCATGCCTGCTACTGCTTAGAGTTGAGTCAGGTCTGATTCATCGGGGATGAATCAGAGGCGTGTGAACATGTCCTACCGTGTGTGAGCTAAGTGTGTGAACACGATTTGGTAAAGGTAGCGGTGAGAGGCCATGTAGGAGTACATGGTGGGTTGTCTCATTGCAGCCGTCCTCAGGAACTGAGTTCTGTGTTTGTGATCCATGATTCAGCTACTACCATACATTGGGCCCTGAAATATGACCCCGCTCGACTTCTTATTCACCCTAGTCCTCTGTCCAGGAGTTGCAAGTAGTTTCTGGTGTTTGTAGCTTACTGGAGGCCGTGGGCAGCGCTGACCGTAGGGGTGGGCTGTGATGCGGTAGGTACGTGGCACGGTGTACCGGATGCCCGTTTGGTATCTCGGGAACCCTGTTCACATCGTTTGGGGCTGTGAGCGAAACTCCGGCCGGATCTCCTCATGGATGGAACCCGAATAGGCGATAAACCTGGACTAGAGACTTGAGTGTTTAGGTAGGTCGTGGTCTACACCCACGTCGGCTTTCGCTTGAAGTCTGCCGAGCACATGTCGTGTGCAGACGCTAAGTGGTGGAAACATGTATGAAGAAGTACACCCCTGCAGGGTTAACATCATCTATTCGAATAGCCGTGTCCGCGGAAAAGGACTTCTGGGTTGCTTATATCAGTTCATAGACAAGTGAAAGTGGATACTCTAAAATACGCAAGATAAGCGTGAGTGCTATGGATGGCGTTCTCGTAGGGAGACGGGAGCGGATCCATAGTGGTGTATTGATATGGTGAATATGTGGACTCGTGTGCGCCACCTCAAAAGAGTTACATTGCAGTCGTAGTTCAGGATAGCCACCGAGTCAAAGCTGGCTTGCTGCAGTTAAACCCCACCATCCCCTTTGTTGATAATGATGCATATGTAGTTAGTTCTGATGTAAGTCTTGCTGGGTACATTTGTACTCACGTTTGCTCATTTTATATTTTTGCAGAGAGATTTCGGTCTCGCTAGTAGTACCGCGTGGACTTCGACGTTTAGCTTGTTACCTCAGCTACGATCTTGTGCCCCGGCAGGATCTGGTAGATAGTCAGGCTTCTCAGCCTTTTTCATCTATAGATGTCTGTACTCAGACATGATAGCTTCCGCTTGTGCTTTGATTTGTATGCTCTGATTGTTGGGTCATGAGACCCATGTTTGTAATATCTCGCTCCTCGGAGCCTATTGATAAATACTTGAGTCATAGAGTCATGTTGTGATGCCATGTTGTATTTGCACATATCGAGCATATTGTGTGTATGTTATTGAAATGCTTGGTATGTGTGGGATCTGACCATCTAGTTGTTTATCTTTAGTAGCCTCTCTTACCGGGAAATGTCTCCTAGTGTTTCCACCGAGCCATGGTAGCTCGCTACTGCTCCGGAACACTTAGGCTGGCCGGCATGTGTCCTTCTTCGTTCCTGTGTCTGTCCCTTCGGGGAAATGTCACGCGATGAATACCGGAGTCCTGCTAGCCCGCTACAGCCCGGTTCACCGGAGTCCTGCTAGCCCAGTGCTACAGCCTGGATTCACTCGCTGATGACCGACACGTTCGATGCTGGGTCATGGATGCCTGTCCCTGTAAGTCTGTGCCACTTTGGGTTTACGACTAGCCATGTCAGCCCGGGCTCCTTATCATATGGATGCTAGCGACACTGTCATATACGTGTGCCAAAAGGCGCAAACGGTCCCGGGCTAAGGTAAGGCGACACCCGTGGGAATACCGTGCGTGAGGCCACAAAGTGATATGAGGTGTTACATGCTAGATCGATGTGGCATCGAGTCGGGGTCCTGACACCGGGCCAAGGCGTGGCAGGCCGAGCTTGACCCGGAGGAATTGGCCATTGGATGTCCAAGCTTAAAATAAGATGGGTCTCGCTTTAATGCAGATGATTTCACCAACATTGTAAGGGGAATGCATACTTAGGCGAGCAAGCTGGCTGAGGAGACCAATCTCACCAAGTATCAGACGATTTATACTTTCAAAAATGTGAAAGTGAAGGCGCCGGTTTATCCAGTCATGGATCTTATTCCACCAACACGTAAGCATACTATTGCTCCCCATATTGATCCATCCACGCACATAGATGATGAGGCTGTATTCAAAGCCTTAACGGGCGTCAACTGGACATCACTTGATTTCCAACCAGTGGAGGAAGAAGAAGAACCGACGTTGGATAACCCAGAAGCTTCAGCTCATCAACAATAGGGCCACTCAACCACGAGGCGGCTCTCAGACTGCCACATATGATTTGTGCGCAGAAAAAATACTTATTCTTTTGGGAAACACGACGCCTTGTAATAGGCTAGCTGAAAACAATGATCTGCCATGCCATCATGCATGTTTATCTGCATAATACTTTAAACCGCCAATTTGATGTTGGAAGGTCTGTTGTTTTATGCTCATAACATTATCAAGCATGTATGCCATGTTATTATATTCCCTGCACACAAGTATATAACATGTGCTCTGGCAGTTTACACCAGGGCGGGTCATGATGCCCCATATAAAATTTGATGGTGACTATATAGTCCATGACTAGGTCGGGTTATCAAACCTCGCATACTCATATGACAAGTAAAAACATACCTGTGAATTTTATTTATACCATTGGCTTACATCACCATATACAGTAAGGGTAACAACTAAAAAACCTAGAGCATAAAAACTCCAAGTCCACGATCAAAGCATACTAGCAACTTAACATCCAAAGCTAGAACGGGTTATCAAAACCCTAGACATGCTCAAATATGAGCCATAAGGATTAAGGCTACATGGCCTAAATCATTTTAAACCATATGTCAATATGGTGCAAGAGTATTAACCCAAACAATTCTTCAAAGAAAATAACAAATCGGAGAAAGCAAAGCTTTCATAGGTTGGCAAGCCTCAATATCAAGTGATATTCATGGGCCGCACAACCAGTGAGTTAATCCTTTATTCAAACTTGTAAGCAGGCCTCCCATGACCAACCGTTGTTTTAACTTTGACATGTTCAGGGTCTTTATAAGATTAACTGTCAAGAGTACCACGGGTCATTCCAGGATTACCTGGGCAGAGTGGCAGGCATACAAGGCAGGATAACCCAGATTTTTTGAATATACATGGCATACAAGCCGATCACGAGAGTAAATAAAGCTTTGTTCTTTGAACAGGAAGCCCCTAAGTGACCTATAATAAGCCATCAAGGCAGATTACCTGTGTTTGAACTGCACATTGTAGCAAGTTCTCTTTGGTAACCTTTAACTTAGGAAAAAAGCCGCCAAGTCATTTGCAACAAGGCGTATAAGCCGGACCAAATGGTAATCACAGCTATGCTTAGTGAGCAAGAAGCCCCCATGTAATTTGTAACAAGGCATGCAAGCCAGATCAAGAGGGTTAGTCATAGCTATGCTCAATTAGCAGGAAGCCCCCAAGTGATCTTATGAATTTATAATAAAGACTCAGATATTCGGAAATGAAATGACAGAGGCCCTGAATTATCAGGGATGGCGGCTTTATTATACTGATCATAATATATACATTGATAAAAATATGTAAAACACAAGAGCCGGTGGCTCAAGTGTAATAAGGCCGAAGATGAGCAATGTTCCACGGCCGGCGGGTCTCCTCCTCCGATGTGCTTGAGTCCTTGTGTCTCAAACATCAATGAGGTAATATGAACGGTTGTTTAGATTTTCGCTAACCACAAAAGGCCCTTCCCAAGGTGGGGATAACTTATGCATATCTGTTTGATCCTGGATGTGCCGGAGCACCAAATCACCTTCTTGAAAGGTCCGAGTTTTAACCCGACGACTATGATAACGATGTAGATCTTGTTGGTAGATTGCTGAAACAGCCACCGCAAGGTCGCGCTCCTCATGCAAGAGGTCAAGATCGTCCTGACGTGCCCTTTCATTATCAGCTTCAACATAAGCTGCCATGCATGGCGAGTCATGACGGATATCACTAGGAAGAACCGCCTTTTCTCCATAAACCATGAAGAAAGGCGTATAACCCGTGGATCTGTTGGGGGTAGTATTTATACTCCAAAACACTCAGGGTAACTCCTCGACCCAACAACCCAGCGTCCTCTGCAAAGGGACCATAAGCCGGGGCTTGATGCCTCTAAAGATATCTTGATTAGCTCTTTGAGCTTGACCATTGGACTAGGGGTGATCCACTAATGAAACATCAAGATGAATATGCTCTTGTTGAGAAAATTCTTTCATATCACCCTTGGACAGATCAGTATCATTATCAGTTATGATGCTGTGAGGGTAGCCAAAATGGAAAATTACCTTTTTGATGAATTGAACCGTCGTTGCCACGTCACACTTACGGACCCGCTCTGCCTTAACCCACTTTGTAAACTTCTCACCCGCCACCAAAAGGTGGGTATTTTTGTCCATGGATCTCTTTAAAGGCCCAATCATATCCAGCCCCAGACTGCAAACAGCCAAGTAATTGGAATCATCCTCAATTCTTGAGCCAGTACATGAGCTCGGTTGGGAAATTTCTGACATCCATCACACTTGCTAACCAAATCTTCTGCATCAGCATGAGCCGTCAGCCAATAAAACCCATGACGAAAAGCCTTAGACATGAGAGACTTAGATCTGGCATGATGGCCACAATCTCCTTCATGAATCTGTCATAGAATCTCATAGACCTCCTCAGGAGCAATGCAACACTGAAACACCCATGTGACACTACATCGGTGTAACTCGCCATTGACAGTAGTCATTGACTTACACCATCGGATTATTTGTCTGGCCAATGTTTCATCCTCAGGTAACTCACCCCAGGTCATATAAGCCAAGTACGGAAGTGTCCAATCTCAAATAGCATGGAGAGCCGCCACTAACTGTGCCTCCGGGTCAGGCATAGCAAGATCCTCCTCCGTAGGCAATTTAAACGAAGGGTTATCCAAAATATGAATAAAAACATTAGGTGGTATCGGGTTACGCTAAGATCTCAGCTGGCTTAAACCATCAATCACCTCATTTTTCCTGCGATCAACATGTTCCACTTGATAATCCTTGAAGTGACCAGCACTAGCATCAACCACCCGGTGATAAGCCGCCATGAGCGGGTCTTTGGAATCCCAAGTTCCTTAGACTTGCCGAGCCACCAAATCTGAGTCGCCAAAACACCTAACCCGGCTCATGTTCATCTCTTTAGCAATCCGTAGACAATGGATTAATGCCTCATATTCAGGTGCATTTATAGTACAATAAACATCAGCCTTAAGACAAAACAAAACTTATCACTTCATGGGGAAGTTATGATAACTCCAGCCCCCGAGCCTCCCAATTGCATGGATCCATCAAAATGAATAGTCCAGTATGTGTTATCAGGTTTTTCCTCAGGCCTCTGCAACTCTGTCTAGTCATTGATACATCCACAAGTGCTTGAGACTTGATAGCCATCCGAGGCATATATTTTCAACCATGGGGCCCAAGTTCAATGGCCCACTTGGCTACCCGGCCTGTATCTTCCATGTTTTGAATAATATCCCCCAAGGGAGCAGAGCTGACCACCGTGATAGGATGACCAAGGGAATATTGTTTCAACTTACGACTAGCCATAAATAATCCATAAACTAGCTTCTGCCAATGTGGGTACCTTTGCTTAGATTCAATTAATACCTCACTGGCATAGTAAACCGACCTTTGAACCAGATACTCCTTGCCTGATTCCTTCCTTTCCATAACAGCAAAGGCTCCTTATCAATGGGAGCTGCAAAAACTGGCGGCTCAGCCAACTACTTCTTCAATGCCTCAAACACCTGATTGGCAGCATCACTCCAGACAAAGTTTTCTGTTTTCTTCATCATTTGATATAAAGGGATAACCTTTTCTCCCTAATGGCTTATAAACCGGCCCAAAGCCGCAATACGACCCGCCAAATGGTGGACGTCATTGATACATGCCGGCTTAGCCAAAGAAGTGATAGCCTTATTTTCTCCGGGTTAGCTTCAATGCCTCTCTCAAAAACTAAAAAACCCAACAACTTCCTAGCTGGTACACCAAAGACACACTTGGTCGGGTTAAGCATCATCTTATAGACCCGGAGATTGTCAAAGGTCTCCTTCAAATCAGCTAATAAGGACTCCATCTTCCTCGATTTCACAACAATATCCTCCACATAAGCATGAATGTTGTGTCCAATCTGGTTGTGGAAGCAATTCTGAAGACAACGTTGATATGTCACCTGGGCACTCTTGAGCCCAAAAGGCATACACACGTAGCAGAAGGCTCCAAAAGGAGTGATGAAAGATGTTTTCTCTTGGTCCTTAACTGCCATCTTGATCTAATGATAACCAGAATAAGCATCCAAAAAACTCAAATGCTCACAACCCGCCGTAGCATCAATGATCTGATCAATACGAGGGAGAGCAAAAGTATCAGCTAGACAGGCCTTGTTAAGGTTAGTGTAATCCACACACATGCACCAGGTGCCATTTTTCTTAAGTACCAGCACCGGGTTAGCTAACCAGTCAAGATGAAATACTTAGATAATGAACCCGGCCGCCAAAAGCCAAGCCACTTCTTCACCAATGGCCCTGCGCCTCTCTTCTTTAAAACGACGAAGGAATTGCTTGACCGGTTTAAACTTTGTATCAACACTGAGAGTGTGGTCAGCGAGTTCCCTCGGTACACCTGGCATGTCTGAAGGCTTCCATGCAAAGATGTCCCAGTTTTCACGGATGAACTCGATGAGTGCGCTTTCCTATTTTGGATCCAGATTGGCACTGATACTGAACTGTTTGGATGAGTCACCTGGAATAGAATCAACCAGTTTGGTATCATCTTCCGACTTAAACTTTAACAAAGAGTCATGCTCTATTGTTGGCTTCTTCAAGGGAGACATATCCGCTGGGTCAACATTATCCTTGTAGAACTTCAACTCCTCTGTTACAAAAACAGCCTCAGCATAAGCATCATCGCCCTCTTCACACTCCAAAGCTATCATTCTGTCACCGTGCACCATGATGGTCCCCTTACGAACCGGCATCTTAAGCTCCAGATAAACATAGCAAGGTCGTGTCATAAATTTAGCATAAGTCAGCCGTCCAAACAGGGCGTGATAAGGGCTCTTGATCTTGACCACCTCAAAAGTCAATGTCTCAGCTCTATAATAATGCTCATCTCCAAAAGCCACTTTCAAGGCTACCTTACCCACTGGATATCCCGACTTACCAGGCACCTCCACGTGAAAAACAGTAGAAGATGGCTTAAGATCTTTGTCCATCAAATTCATACGAGGAACGTATCACAGTAAAGGATATTGATACTGCTGCCTCCATCCATAAGCACGTTCATAAACTTGTATCCCCCAACTTAAGGAGCAACCACCAAAGCCAATTGACCGGGATTGTCAACCCGGGGCGGGTGATCATCACTGCTCCATACAATAGGTTGTTTAGACCATCGCAAGTATCGAGCGACCGCCGGCTCAACCGCGTTCACCGCTTGTTTATGAATGTTCTGGTCTCACTTGCATAAGCTCATGGTGAACACCTAATACTGACCACTATTCAGCTTCTTTGGATTAATCTAATAGCCCAACTTCTGCTGTTGATTCCCTTGATTAGATTTCTTATTAAAACTGCCTTGATTGTCTTGACCCTGAAAACCAGAGTTTGAGCTGCCACCTCCAAAACCAGGCCCACAAGAGCCGGATCCTGACCCGCCATGCGGGCCTTGATTGTTCTGGAAAAAACCAGAATTTCTATACTCCCTCATAATGAAGCAATCTTTCCATAGATGATTGGCCGTCTTCTCTTGAGAATCGTGTTTTGGGGAAGGCTGATTCATCATCGCCTCAAGGATGAACTTTGGCCCACCAAACTGGGGTGTTGATGATTTCCCCTTACGACGCTGATTATTACACCACGTATTGGTATTGGCCATAAAGTCTAAACCGTCGTCAGTTTGCTTATACTTACCATTATTACTTTAACCCGCTGTATTGTGATGTTGTCCCTTTGTATTGTCATTCTTCTTCCCCTTGCTAGCCTTATCCTCATCAGACTCGGGGTCCTTGGTGTTATCAGAGTCAGCGTATTTGATAAGAGCCACCATGAGCCCTCCCATATCATTGCAGTGGCGCTTAAGCCGCCATAGCTTCTGTTTAAGGGGAAGGAACCAGGAATGTTTCTCCAAGATTAGGACGGTTGAGCCGGTGTTGATGCTATCTGATGAGTGGATAATAGCTGAAATCTGGGGCACCCAACGGGCTATTGACTCGCCTCATCTTGGATACAAGTGTCTAAATTAAGAATCGACAGAGGATTCTTGCATGTGTCCTTGAAATTCTGAATAAAACACATCTTTAATTCAGCCCACGATATGATGGAGTTAAGGGGTAACCCCTTTAACCAGGTGCGAGCCGGCCCATCCAACAACATGGTGAAATACTTAGCGCACACAATGTCATGGACATCCAACATCTCCATGGCTAGCTCATAGCTCTCAATCCAAGCCTCCGAGGGATGATTCACTATGTAATTAGGCACTTTGTGGGGGCCCTTAAAATCCTTGGGTCCGCGCTCATTACGCAAAGCCGGCACCAGGCATGGCACACTGAGGGTTCTAGATTTCATCCCAGCCTCCATGGACATCGACGAGTTAAGCTGTGGTTGTTAATGAGCAGCCAAATGAGCCACCAGCTCAGCCTCCCGATGATCCCTTGCCTAGTCTACTAAAACTGGATCATGGTTATCCACATACGGCGGGTCATGCCCATGAGGCTGGTTACGGCGCCGCACACAGCTTGAAACCGCCAGCGACTCAATATGCCGGCTACAACTCTGGCTGGAGCATGGAGTTGAATGAATTTTATCATGGCTAGGGATGAAAACTGAGCGGAAACGGATGGAACTGAGTGCTACCACATTTGTTTTCATATATTTCTGCAAAAGCGGAAATAAATACAGAAACACCGGAAATGAATACAAAAATAGATACTACCAGAAACGTACTCGGAGCAATACAAAGTGGACACGGAAACAGAAGTGGGCATTGACTGGAATTTAGAAACCTCTTGAATCACAGAGAAATACACACGAAAACAAATAAATTTAATGAATTGTTAACATAGTAACATGGCTACAATATAATATCATTATGTTAGCAACTAAGCGTAATATTTTAGTAGTACTCGACAATTGTGTACTGGGTTAAGCTGAGTACATATGTGGTAGCAGAAGTAGGGCCTCAAATGATCCATTCTAGTCATTGTATCATTATGTCTTGTTTGGTGGCTGGGCTACAAAGTAGACATAGGCCTATAGTAAAAACGGAATTTCATATTAACGAAAACAGAAAGTTCCATTTCCACACCCGTTCCACTGAAAAACACCATTCCGTTTTTGTTTTCGTTTTCGCATAAAAATTTCCATTTCAACTTCCGTTTTGCAAATTTCTATTTCTGTTTCCATATCCTTTCCATTTCCATTTTTCCTTCCAAAAAGCAGAAAGTTTCCACTCCATTTTCATCCCTAATCATGGCTGTATGAGTAAGCCGCCTACTGAGCCACTACTATTTGAAGAAGCTCCCTTGCGCTTCATATTCCCATCGTCGCAGGAGACTCGCCTTCAACGGGAATAGCCGCTAGCCGCGATGCCATAACGATCATGTTGTCCAAAGGGTTAGAAAAATGACCCGACGATGTCGGCACTTGCTGAGGTGGGATTAAATTCAAACGAGGCGGGTCTGGAACACGTGGTTGAACCGTCGGCCCGGTCACGAGTGCCTCAACACCCTGGTTTATGTCGAGCAGATTACTCGGCCTAGCCCCAGGCGTGTTGAAAACATTCCTCGGACCGTAATCCAAAGGTAAACGAGTCTAGTGCCTCCTTCGCAAAATGGTGTTTGATCTATTCTGATCCAAGCTTAACCGGAAATTTTCCCCTTGAATCCATTGTGCTGTGGCGTCCAAGGTGGCTTGTTCTGCCGCCATCATAGTGTTCTCAGCATTAAGCTCCTCCTTGGCCTGAGCTATCTCGTCCCGCAATTTTGCGACATCCACCTTATGTTGTGCCTGAGTTTCCGGGGTTACCTTTGTAGCTAACAAGGTTGCCAAAGCATCCAGCAGCTCGGATAAGACTTGAGTCGGCTGGCGCAAAGAGCCGGTCGTCCCCGCAGCTGTCGAACTGGAAGTCATGGCTGCATCAGTTGAGAAATTAAGCACCGGTTGTGTGCCAGCCATGAAGATTGTGACCCTGTTCGGCAGCTCATAGGGGTCCGGAATATTGTTACCATCGGAATAGACCCCATGCCCACCGTCTTGCAATTGATACATCATATTGGTCTCACCAGTCGAAGACCCCTGATCAAAGTAGGTGGCCGTCTCTCCACCGGACAGATCCTTCCTCGGGATTCGCCCCGCGAATAAAACCAACAATGGTGTGTTTCACACCGGCTGGAAACCTGGTGGGTCGTGCACGCTGAGTCATCTCGATGATATCAGTGCAGGAGTCCAGCTCACGCTCCGACTCGCCGATCTTGCCGATGAAGACGTGGATTCCCCCAAAGGGGACCCAGTACCCATACTCAACTGAGCGAGCCTCAGGGCTCTAGCCAGCATCGTCGATGTAGAGTTTGCCGCGGTGGCTATTCGTCATTCAGCCTAAGGTGTATCCCTTGATCCCTGTGAAGTTGCCCTTCAAGAACTCGAAACCACCCTCTGCTGGCCTCACGGTGTGCGCCAACTGTCATGGACATAACAGAATAGACGCCCTAGAAAAAGGACTTAGGTGTGGAGCCAGCGCAACTCGGTTAGCTTGAACGGGTTAAACGAGATGAGTGACATAGAGAGTTTACCCAGGTTCGGCACCTCTCAACGAGGTAAAAAGCCTACTCCTGCTTTAGGTTTTATTGCTTGGGTTTCGATTACCAAGGAACAAATACGCTTTACCTAGTTCTCGGTTGATTGTTTTTTGAGTCAACCCGCCGCCAGGTCACCCCTTTATATAGAGATGGATGCCCGGCGGCTTACGGAGTCTCAGCCGGCTCACACAAAAGTGACAGGCTCGGTTTATAACGAAGCCTGCCTTAGAAAACAAGCTAAACATATGGCGGCTCATCCCTTTGGGCCTCAAGTCACCTTCCAATAAGCTTGCTTCATGAACCGCCATCTTCATATCTCCTTGGACCTTATCAGGCCTCTTCATCTCTAAGCCGCCTTTGGCGTGACCCGGCCCCTCCTGGGCGGGACATACCTAATAGTTATATCCCCAACAGGATGAGTTGCGGGAAATGGTAGCATGTTTGGAACTTTGGATATATAAAAATATTAATATGGAAAACTTAGTAGAGAAGGAAGCATGTGCTAGCACGATGCATGCGCATAGTGCTTACCCACGGGTGACAAACGGTTCACCGGAATTGCTTTAAATATTCAGGGTTCATTTGGCCTTTTTTTATACATTATAATTCAGTTTTATAAGAATTAATTTAATGTGCATAATTCAAATTAGTGCACTAAAATGGTGACAAAAATTATACATGTGTCCTTGGATGCATGTTTAGGTCCAATGCAAAGAATGAGAATGAATTACACTTCTCTCAGTGTCTATCTCGGCCTCCGACATTGAGAAGCTTGGTTTTGAAATCCCCGTAAATCAAAACTCACCCGAAAATCATGAAACTTGGCATGGCGTCACGACATAACACATATATGTCGTGGAAAATATTGTCCATTTTGAGGAAAGTTTTATTACAAGCCTCTTATAAATCGGAGCTTCTCTCAAGAAGTGTGACGCCCTGAGACCGATGCTCGAGAAGACTTCCATATGTTCCGGGTTTCGCCGTATGTTTCAATTGTGCCTGCCCTTTTTTTTTGCATTGCATCATGTCATCATGCCATCATCTCATAAATCTTTTGCAACTCAACTAAATAAATTGCATAGATCTCTGATCTATTTAAATCGAGGGAAGGGTGACTTCTCTTTATAACATATCCTCCCAATAGTAGGAAGCTATTTTAAATATTTCTTTAATTTTGGAATTCACCTTAACACACTTGCAAAATCCCAATGCTTTAGTTATAATGTTTTGAATTAAATTCAAAGGAATTTGAAATTAATCTTTCAAACTTGACCTTTTCTATTTTCCCGGACCGTGCACATTTTTCTGAGTCCGTGAAAATTATCCCCGTGCCCAAATTCTTCCTCTAACCTTCTCTTCTCGCTTTTCCCTTCTCTTATTTTCTTTGTTTTTGTAAAGAGAAGGGGATGGGAGAGAGAAGAGCCCGGCTGGGCCTCCCAGCCCAGCTGCAACCAGCCAAGCCAGCTCCATCTGCGCTGGCCCATTTGGCCCAAGGCATCCCGCAGCCCACTACCCTAACCCTAGTGCCTCCCTTAGCCCGATCCATCGCTCCGTCTCCCCTTGTTCGATCTCTCCCGTTTTCCCCTCGCTGCGCCGGCAGGAGAGCTGCGGCTCGATCCATCTATCCCTCTCATTCTGTGCCCTGCTGCCTCCTGCACGAGAGGTGGAGGCGTAGCCTCGATCCCCTCCTCTCGAACCCGCTCGCAGGCCCCTCTACTCGATCCCTTCTCTCTCCCTCGTTTCCTCCCAACGTCGCTGCGCGCCACACACACAGCCGCACAGCGCCTCGTAGCCAGCGCCAGGAGCTCGCCTTCCCTTCGCCATGGCCTCACAGCCCGATCCACATGGCGCCATGGTCGCCGCAAAGCTCTACACGCCAAGCTCTGCCCGACCTCCTCCTACGCCATCGCCTCGCCATGGACCAGCTTCGCTCGGACCTCTTCTGCGCCTCCACGCCGTCTTCCGCACCCCGGCCTCCTCGTCACTTCTGAGCACGTCCCCGGCCTACAGCTTCGCGCAGACCGCCGCTGTCCTCCTTTCCTCCGCCTCCGTTGCGTCAAGGAACCCCAGCCATCTCCTGCTCCTCACCGGCCTTCGCTGTGTGCGCCGCCGCTTCCCTGTTTCAGGCCAAGACAGACACCGGCCACTACTTCTAGCCGCGGCTCTGCCACGCACCAAAAATCAGCAGCTCAAGTTGCCTCCATTCATCTTCGATGACCTCCTGAGGCAGAGCCGTGCAAGACCCCAATGCACATGTGGGCGTGAAGTACCTCTACCGAAGACTCCCACCGAAGACACATGAACGACTACTACATGAAACGAGCACCACGGCGACCCTCTAAGAGTTCGGATTCGTCAAGTTCATCTACGTGTGTGTACGACTACATACCCGGGATTCATCTAGTACCTCTACGGGAGACCTGAACGTCTATGAATGGTGCACGACGCCCGGAGCCCTCGGATCCATCAAGTTTGACTACCTTCGTGTGTACCACTACCGTCGCCCCGAAGACGTTGGAGTCATCAAGTACCTCTCCGAATGAACATGAACGACTACCGTCGCAAGAACGGGACCGGAAAGTCCGAAGACCCCAAGTACCACGACACCGATGACATGGACATCTATGGAAACTCGGGCAACGATAAACATGTACCGCTATCATCGCCGAGATCGCGAGAACCTCTACCGTCGACCCTAGAGCATGCGAGAATTACTACTTCCACTACCGCCGTCACGAGAATGTCTACTTCCTCTACTTTGCACCGAACGAGAACTATCCCGCTTGCACGCTTCGAAGGTATAACCGCCGGAACGATGCCCGTGAACGAATGCATGTGTGATGTATGAGATGCTCGTGCTTGCTCCGTGCTCGAATTGTCGGTGAACATTGCCCCTCTTTTTCCTTGTCACCATCGTCGACTCATGGGACACCCGGTATCCAGGAGCGCCCCGCCATCTTTTGCATGCATCCGCACATTTCTCCTTTGCATCGGTATCTCAATTGAGCTACCGGAACCGGAACGTTGCTGTGGCACCGTTTTTGTTATCGTTGCCGTGGCACCTCCTTTTCTTTCCACCACGGTGAAAAATGCTTCAGAATGCTCTTGTCAACTTCTAATAAAAATTGCATAAACTTGTTCATGTCATCCGCATCATGATAACAACAATTAAAATGTTTAAATTGTTGTTGCTATAAATTGCTAATGCATATGGGGATTTACCGGATTCGTTATTTGTTATATCCGGCCCCATTTAAATTGTTTAGATGGTGTAGTTTTGTTTTGCTTCACCTCTTGCCATGTTAATCAACATTTAATATTGTTGAGTACCTAAACGAGAGAGAACTAAATAATTGTTGTGGTGCTTCGTCAATATGCAACTCGTTGCATATTGGGCTCCACTTAACTTGTAGTTTTGTTTGTGCACTTTGCCATGCCATGCATAATTAAACCGGACATGCATCATACTTGTCTACGCATCATGCCATGCTTATGTGATGTTTGTTTACTATGTTGCTTGCTTCTTTCCGGTGTTGTTTCTTCTCTGTAATCCGGTAACGTCGTGTTTGTGAGGACCCGTTCGTCTACGTCCGTTTGTCTTCTTCATGGACTCATTCTTTTTCCTTGCGGGACTTCAGGCAAGATGACCATACCCTCGAAATCACTTCTATCTTTGCTTGCTAGTTGCTCGCTCTTTTGCTATGCCTATGCTGCAATACCTACCACTTGCTTATCATGCCTCCCATATTTTAAGCCAAGCCTCTAACCCACCTTGTCCTAGCAAACCGTTGTTTGGCTATGTTACCGCTTTGCTCAGCCCCTCTTATACCATTCTTAGTTGCAGGTGAAGATTGAAGTTTGTTCCTTGTTGGATCATGGAGATGTTGTTCCTTGTTGGAACATGTTTACTTGTTGGGATTTCACATTATCTCTTATTTAATTAATGCATCTATATACTTGGTAAAGGGTGGAAGGCTCGGCCTTATGCCTGGTGTTTTGTTCCACTCTTGCCGCCTTAGTTTCCGTCATATCGGTGTTATGTTCCCGGATTTTGCGTTCCTTACGCGGTTGGGTTATAATGGGAACCCTGTGACAGTTCACTTTGAATAAAACTCCTCCAGCAAGGCCCAACATTGGTTTTACCATTTGCCACCTAGCCTTTTTCCCTTGGGTTAGGCCAGCCCAAGGGTCATCTTTATTTTAAACCCCCGGGCCAATGCTTGTCTAAGTGTTGGTCCAAACTAGAGCCCCTTGCAGCGCCACCTCGGGGAAACTCGAGGGCTGGTTTTAGTTGTACGGATTTCTTATCCGGTGTTGCCCTGAGAACGAGATATGTGCAGTTCCTATCAGGATGTTGGCTCATCGGGTGGTCTTGCTGAACTTGTTTTACCATTATCGAGATGTCTTGTAACCGGGATTCCGAGTCTGATCGGGCCTTCCCGCTAGAGGAATATCCTTCGTTGACCGTGAGAGCTTGTGATGGGCTAAGTTGGGACTCTACTGCAGGGATTTGAACTTTTGAAAGCCGTGCCCGCGGTTATGGGCAGATGGGAATTTGTTAATGTCCGGTTGTAGAAAACCTGAAGTTGACCTTAATTAAAATACATCAACTGCGTGTGTAGCCGTGATGGTCTCTTCTCGGCGGAGTCCGGGAAGTGAACATGGTGTTGGAGTTATGCTTGACGTAGGTTGTTCTAGGATCACTTCTTGATCATAGTTGTTCGACCGTGCTTTTCCCTTCTCTTCTCGCTCTCTTTTGCGAATAGGTTAGCCACCATATATGCTAGTCGCTTGCTGCAGCTCCACCTCATACCTTTACCTTACCCATAAGCTTAAATAGCCTTGATCACGAGGGTGTGAGATTGCTGAGTCCCCGTGACTCACAGATACTTCCAAAACCAGTTTGCAGGTGCCGATGTAACCGAGCAGGTGATGCAACCAAGCTCAAGGAGGAGCTCGATGAAGATCTTGTCCTTTGAGTTGTTTTGGTCTAGTTGATCAGTAGTGGAGCTCAGTCGGGACGATCGGGGATCTGTGTAGCTTTTGGGGTAGTCTTCTTTTATTTTGGTTCCGTAGTCGGACCTTGATTGTATCTGGTTGATGTAATGCTTTATTCTTGTAATTGTGTGAAGTGGCGATTGTAAGCCAACTATGTATCTCTTTCCCTTATGTATTACATGGGTTGTTTGCGAAGATTACCTCACTTGCGACATTGCTTTCAATGCGGTTATGCCTCTAAGTCATGCTTCGACACGTGGGAGATATAGCCGCATCGAGGGCGTTACAAGTTGGTATCAGAGCCTTCCCCGAACTTAGGAGCCCCCTGCTTGATCGAATCGCTGGCGTTATTGAGTCTAGAAATGTTTTGAGTCATTTAGGATTATATATATTGGAGAGTTAGGCATTCTTTTTACTCCTCAGTCCCTTCGTCACTCTGGTGAGGCATCCTGACGTAGAGTTTTGACTCTTCTCTTCTCAAATTTCACTAAAAAAAATTTAGGATCACATGGGTATCTTGGAATTGTTCCAATGGTTTTGTGACAAGAACATTGTTCTTGGTTCCTCCTGACATTTAGGGGTTGTGGCAGTGTCCCGGGGAGTTGAGCTCCGAGGTGTTGTCGTCACAATTTTATCGTTGCAGTTCTGGAATACCTGAGTTTAGTTTCGCCGTCATTGAGAATCTCTTTTATGCAGTTCTTGGTGAGATAACCTCGACACCACCCAGTACTGGGGCGGGATTTCGGGAGTATTGCCATAAGTCGTATAACGGATGCTTTTCGAAGGTTGAGGTAAACGATTTCCGAAGGTTTCTTGGTTATGTGTTTAAGGATGGATACAGCTCGATGTAGGATTTGTTAGTTTGGGTGAGATATTATGCTTCCCCTGTATCCCCAACACCTGATTGCATAACCAGAAAATTTTGGGAGTTTATAAGTGGGAATTCAAGTAGCTCTTAGGATATCTTTCCGACAGATGTATGATATGAAATTGGGGTTTGACGTCTAGTGGTCCGCGTATTCACGGTTGGTTTTACAGTGGTCTCGTTGTGTCTTAAAGAGTCCTTGGCTATGCCGACTCGGGGACGCTTCGTATGTCATGTGCACTGCCTTGTACATGATGGTGTTGTACGATCGAGCCCATGTAGGCCCCACCACAAAAACTTCGGACGAAATCTCTATCATATGTTTGTTCCGGCTTATTTTGCAAGCCAATCCTTTGTTTTTGTTTTGAGTTGTGGTATTCGAGTTGCTTCAATATCAAGTGTTGATTCCATGCCTTTTCCAAGTGGTGTTCTCATATTCCTATGTGAATACTAATCCTTCTCGATCATCGAGTTTGTCATTTCAATTTCTTTTCACCGGCGTGTTTCTCTTCAAGTGGATCCGATCATTTTAACATCGCAAGATCACCTCTCGGTTTTCTCAATGGTGTTTGTTTCATTCGTCTCCAAGTTGCCTTTGTTTTTCCCGCCCACCCACCCCTTTTTCTTCAAGGACTAAGATTTCTTAAAAAAACTATCCATCTTATTCATGTGAAGCCTCTTCTTTCTTTTCAATCATTGTTCTTACCCAGTGATGCTCATGAAGATTTTAACGGAGTTTCTGGTTCACCATTATTCATTCTTTTTTCTTCTCCGGTGGAACCAAGTCAAGCTTTGTGGATCATATCCTTTTTTTCTCGTTTCAAATACCTTTTCTTACCGGTGCACCTCTTTGTCATTCACCTCTCGCTATTCATTTCTTCCGAAGTGCTCAAGATATCTCGAAGATTCGTGTTTCCACTCTGCATTCGTCCAAGATCCTTCGAGGTTGTTATCTCATTCAAGTCATTTAATTCAACCGGTGCAACCTCTCTTTCAAATCATTCAACGGCGTTTTCTTTTGAGTGGGCCCTAACCCACAGGTCTTTTCCCAATATCTTACCTGACTCTTCTTATTTCCCGGAGCTATCCTCAAATTTCTTTTTGAAGTTTGACGTAAGAATGAACTATCTTCAGTCATTGGTATTGCTCCAAGATCTTTCAAATTCTTTTCTTTGTTGGCTCGACATCTTCGCTTTTCATTATTCCGGAGCGCCCCAATAATTCTAGGTGGTGTTTCTCATCATCATTATCAACATTTGAAGACCGAAGAAGAGTTTCCCCTAAATCTTGCTCCATTTTCATGAAGATTCTTGGTGCTAGCTTTACGCCATCCTCTCATAATTGTTTTTGATTGTGAGAATTCTTGTCACCCATCTGGAGCAAATCAAGAGTCTTTTCAGTTTGATTCTCCGAAGGCCATCATTTCGGGTTTATTCATTCTCAGCTTTCAGCTCTCATTCTCTAAATCTTACCGGTGCATCATTCAAGTATCCTCTAATCAGCTCATGATTTCTTCATTCACTTGCATCTAAATTCTCTCATGTATCTTCGTTCTTTTCATAATTCTTCCGAGTGTTTCTTTATCTTTTCTTTGTTCATTTTCAATTCTTATAGTGGTTCATTCAAGATTTCTTTTCTCTTAGTATCATATCGATTTATTCGTTGTTTCAATCCTACCGGTCGTTCGAACAAGACCTTCCCAAGTTTGCGCTATATCTACCTTAACCCTTTCTTATACGAGAATAAGTAGTGTGCCAAATCCATTGTTTGTCGTCATTCTAATTGGTGAGGGATGAGCATAATATAATTCCTATTCTTGTTTCTTCAAGTAAGTTCATTTCCCGCGTTCCGGAGTGGTTCATCATATCACATTCTCGGTTCGAGATGCTTTATCTTTTCTTCCCGGAGTTCCAAGCTCTCTCAATTATATCAACGCGGAGATCCATCCAAATCATTACTAGGTTTCACCTTGTGTTTTCAACTTCTCTTTCTTTTTGTTCTCCTTTTGTTTACCGGAGTTCTTCATGGAGGCTCTACATGTTGGTTCATAAAGGATTTAATCCCTTCTCCAAGTGTTCACTGAGATTCTTTTCTAAGGAGCTCAATCATTCTTCTACTTGCAATCCGGAGTGTAATTTCTTTCTACAGTATCATCGGAGGTGGTATTATGTCATTCTTGATAATTTGAGTTCATGTTTCATGATTCACATGTTATTAAGAATGAGGTATGTTAAATCCATCAACCAACTAGTTGGAGCTATCTTGTGTCAAGTTTCACCTAAAGCCTTCCCTAAGGATTGTTGCTTTCTATGGTGCTTATAAAAGATCCAAGTTCTTCATTTATCCTACCGGTGAGATAAGTTTCTCGTCTCCTTGTTCATATCAATCCAAATCCACTGTTTTCCGTTAGTGGCAGAATTTCACCTCATAATTTTTGAGATGTTTTCCATAAGCCCACAACAAGCTTACTCTTTTCGTTGTTGGTTTTACCAACAATTCCTTTCGACCTTCTCTTAAGGATGCCTTTTCAAGCTCTTTTGTGACAGAAGTTGTCATTTTCTTCTCCATTTTGTTATTCCAATGATATATCTTCTATTCTTCCTTCCGGAGGCATTGTGTTGTTGCTCTCTTCGTCACATCAACTCATTTTGCCAAGATCATGTTCTTTTCTAGCTAATCCATTTAATCGGAGTGTTGGCGTAATTGATCCTTATCGTTCCTTGTACATCTCGTTTCTACCAGAGTGCTTGCATCTACTTCTTGTCCATTGCAACCCTTTTCTTATGTCTTTCAACCTACAAAGTTCTAGTAATGTTCCTTGTTCCTCTTTTCTAACGGAGTGTTTTCAACTTCGTTCATCTCCGTTGTATTCTTCTTTCCAATTATTTAATCTCTCAAGGTTTATTGGTTTCACTCGTTTGTCAAAGAAGCAACTTTTTTTTACCTCTTCCTCTTCTGTTTTCTATCCGGTGCCATCCTAGATCTCGGGACGAGATCCTCTCGTAGTGGTGGAGTATTGTGACGCCCCGAGACCGATGCTCGAGAAGACTTCCATATGTTCCGGGTTTCGCTGTGTGTTTCAATTGTGCCTGCCCTTTTATTTTTTTTGCATTGCATCATGTCATCATGCCATCATCTCATAAATCTTTTGCAACTCAACTAAATAAATTGCATAGATCTCTGATCTATTTAAATCGAGGGAAGGGTGACTTCTCTTTATAACATATCCTCCCAATAGTAGGGAGCTATTTTAAATATTTCTTTAATTTTGGAATTCACCTTAACACACTTGCAAAATCCCAATGCTTTAGTCATCACGACTCTTGGCCTCTAACCTTGCCATATGTCTTTTCGTCATTTTCCGGAGCTCCACCTAAATTCTCAACATTTTAGGGCACTTTGAAAAACTTGTCCCAGTTCAAACCTTTTGAATTAAATTCAAAGGAATTTGAATTTAATCTTTCAAACTTGACCTTTTCTATTTTCCCGGACCGTGCACATTTTTTCGAGTCCGTGAAAATTATCCCCGTGCCCAAATTCTTCCTCGAACCTTCTCTTCTCTCTTTTCCCTTCTCTTATTTTCTTTGTTTTTGTAAAGAGAAGGAGATGGGAGAGAAAAGAGCCCGGCTGGGCCTCCCAGCCCAGCTGCAACCTGCCAAGCCAGCTCCATCCGTGCTGGCCCATTTGGCCCAAGGCCTCCCGCAACCCACTACCCTAACCCTAGCGCTACCTTAGCCCGATCCTTCGCTCCCTCTCCCCTTGTTCGATCTCTCCCAGTTTCCCCTCGCTGCGCCGCTAGGAGAGCTGCGGCTCGATCCATCTCTCCCACTCGTTCTGTGCCCCGCTACCTCCCGCACGAGAGGTGGAGGCGTGGCCTCGATACCCTCCTCTCGAACCCGCTCGCAGGCCCCTCTGCTCGATCCCTTCTCTATCCCTCGTTTCCTCCCAACGTCGCCGCACGCCACAAACACACCCGCACAGTGCCCTGCAGCCAGTGCCAGGAGCTCGCCTTCCCTTCGCCATGGCCACACAACCCGATCCACATGGCGCCATGGTCGCCGCAAAGCTCTGCACGCCATGCTCTGGACGACCTCCTCCTACGCCGTCGCCTCGCCATAGACCAGCTTCACTCGGACCTTTTCTGCACCTCCACGATGTCCTCCGCACCCCGGCCTCTTCGTCACTGCTGAGCCCGTCCCCGGCCACCGGTGCCCTTGCCGGAGCCACCTTGCCTCGCCTCCTCCTGTAGGTACGGACGACACAAGCCCCGACGCGACCGCCCTTGGCTCGCCTGCCTTGGCTCGCGCGACCCGCATGGTCGCCGGCCATGGAGGCCACCATGCGGGCCTACAGCTTCGCGCACACCGCCGCTGCCCTCCTTTGCTCCGCCTCCGTTCTGTCAAGGAACCCCGGCCATCTCCTGCTCCTCGCCGGCCTTCGCTGTGTGCGTCGCCGCTTCCCTGTTTCAGGCCAAGACCGTCGCCAACCACTACTTCTAGCCGCGGCTCGGCCACGCACCAACAATCAGCAGCTCAAGTTGCCTCCATTCATCTTCGATGACCTCCTGAGGCAGAGCCATGCAAGACCCCAATGCACCCGTGGGCGTCAAGTACCTCTACCGAAGACTCCCACCGAAGACACGTGAACGACTAGTACATGAAACGAGCACCACGGCGACCCTCTAAGAGTTCGGATTCGTCAAGTTCATCTACGTGTGTGTACGACTACATACCCAGGATTTGTCTAGTACCTCTACGGGAGACCCGAACGTGTACGAACGGTGCATGACGCCCGGAGCCCTCGGATCCATCAAGTTTGACTACCTTCGTGTGTACCACTACCGTCGCCCCGAAGACGTTGGAGTCATCAAGTACCTCTCCGAATGAACATGAACGACTATCGTCACAAGAATGGGACCGGAAAGTCTGAAGACCCCAAGTACCATGACACCAATGACATGGACATCTATGGAAACTCGGGCAACGATAAACATGTACCGCTACCATCGCCGAGATCACGAGAACCTCTACCGTCGACCCTAGAGCATGCAAGAACGACTACTTCCACTACCGCCATCGCGACAACGTCTACTTCCTCTACTTTACACCGAACGAGAACTATCCCGCTTGCACGCTTCAAAGGTATAACCGCCCGAACGATGCCCGTGAACAAATGCATGTGTGATGTATGAGATGCTCGTGCTTGCTCCGTGCTCGAATTGTTGGTGCACGTTGCCCCTCTTTTGCCTTGTCACCATCGTCGACTCATGGGACACCCGGTATCCGGGAGCGCCCCGCCATCTTTTGCATGCATCCGCACAATTCTCCTTTGCATCGGTATCTCAATCGAGCTACCGGAACCGGAACGTTGCCGTGGCACCGTTTTCATTATCGTTGCCGTGGCACCTCCTTTTCTTTCCACCACGGTGAAAAATGCTTCATAATGCTCTTGTCAACTTCTAATAAAAATTGCATAAACTTGTTCATGTCATCCGCACATGATAACAACAATTAAAATGTTTAAATTTTTGTTGCTATAAATTGCTAATGCATATGGGGATTTACCGGATTCGTTATTTGTAATATCCGGCCCCATTTAAATTGTTTAGATGGTGTAGTTTTGTTTTGCTTCACCTCTTGCCATCTTAAACAAAATTTAATATTGTTGAGTACCTAAACGACAGAGAACTAAATAATTGTTGCGGTGCTTCATCAATTGCATATTGGGCTCCACTTAACTTGTAGTTTTGTTTGTGCACTTTGCCATGCCATGCATAATTAAACCGGACATGCATCATACTTGTCTGCGCATCGTGCCATGCTTATGTGATGTTTGTTTACTATGTTGCTTGCTTCTTTCCGGTGTTGTTTCTTCTCGGTAATCCGGTAACGTCGTGTTTGTGAGGACCCGTTCGTCTACGTCCGTTTGTCTTCTTCATGGACTCATTCTTCTTCCTTGCGGGATTTCAGGCAAGATGACCATACCCTCGAAATCACTTCTATCTTTGCTTGCTAGTTTCTCGCTCTTTTGCTATGCCTATGCTGCGATACCTACCACTTGCTTATCATGCCTCCCATATTGTTAAGCCAAGCCTCTAACCCACCTTGTCCTAGCAAACCGTTGTTTGGATATGTTACCGCTTTGCTCAGCCCCTCTTATAGCGTTGTTTGTTGCAGGTGAAGATTGAAGTTTGTTCCATGTTGGAACATGGAGATGTTGTTCCTTGTTGGAACATGTTTACTTGTTTGGATATCACATTATCTCTTATTTAATTAATGCATCTATATACTTGGTAAAGGGTGGAAGGCTCGGCCTTATGCCTGGTGTTTTGTTCCACTCTTGCCGCCCGAGTTTCCATCATATCGGTGTTATGTTCCCGGATTTTGCGTTCCTTACGCGGTTGGGTTATAATGGGAACCCTTTGACAGTTCACTTTGAATAAAACTCCTCCAGCAAGGCCCAACATTGGTTTTACCATTTGCCACCCAGGCTTTTTTTCCCTTGGGTTAGGCCAGCCCAAGGGTCATCTTTATTTTAAACCCCCGGGCCAATGCTTGTCTAAGTGTTGGTCCAAACTAGAGCCCCTTGCAGCGCCACCTCAGGGAAACTCGAGGGCTGGTTTTAGTTGTACGGATTGCTTATCCGGAGTTTACCTAAGAACGAGATATGTGCAGCTCCTATCGGGATGTCGGCGCATCGGGTGGTCTTGCTAGACTTGTTTTACCATTGTCGAGATGTCTTGTAACTGGGATTCCGAGTCTGATCGGCCTTCCCGCTAGAAGGAACATCCTTCGTTGACCATGAGTGCTTGTGATGGGCTAAGTTGGGACTCCCCTATAGGGATTTGAACTTTCGAAAGCCGTGCCCGCGGTTATGGGCAGATGGGAATTTGCTAATGTACGGTTGTAGAAAACCTGAAGTTGACCTTAATTAAAATACATCAACCGCATGTGTAGCCATGATGGTATCTTCTCGGTGGAGTCCGGGAAGTGAACACGGTGTTGGAGTTATGCTTGACGTAGGTTGTTCTAGGATCAGTTCTTGATCATAGTTGTTCGACCGTGCTTTTGCCTTCTCCTCTCGCTCTCTTTTGCGAATAGGTTAGCCACCATATATGCTAGTAGCTTGCTGCAGCTCCACCTCATACCTTTACCTTACCCATAAGCTTAAATAGTCTTGATCGCGAGGGTGTGAGATTCCTGAGTCCCCGTGACTCACAGATACTTCCAAAACCAGTTTGAAGGTGCCGATGTAACCGAGCAGGTGACGCAACCAAGCTCAAGGAGGAGCTCGATGAAGATCTTGTCCTTTGAGTTGTTTCGGTCTAGTTGATCAGTAGTGGAGCCCAGTCGGGACGATTGGGGATCTGTGTAGCTTTTGGGGTACACTACTAGGGAAAAGCCTATACACAGAATCTTACCAGCAGCGTGCTATAAAATCAGGCGCTGCTGGTAAGTAGCAGTAGCGCGGGCTATGGAAACTCGCTACTGAAACAAGTTTATCAGTAGCGCGTGCAATTCAAGCGGCGCTACTTCTAAAATTCCCATGACGCCGACGAGAGGCCAGTTATAGCAGCAGCGCGTTAAAATAGACATCGCTACTGCTACGTAACGTAGCAGCAGCGCATTCAGGCAACAATCGCTACAGCTAAATTAACTACAGATCTCACTAGCTAGCCTCATCCACAGATCACACTCACACACACTCACGGTCTCCTCCTCACCCCCCGCGCCGCCGGTCCTCCCCCGTCGCCCCTCCCCCGATCTGTGCCGTTGTGGCCTCACCCTCCTCCGTCCTCCCTCCACTCGCCGCTGGCCGCCCCCTCCTCGCTCCGCCTTCCTCCTCGATCCGTCATCCCTCCACTCGCCGCCGGCCGGCCCCTCCTCGCTCCGCCTTCCTCCTCCGTCCTACTATCTTCTCCCTCCTCGAGTCGCCCCTCCTTGTCCCTCCTCCCTGATACATTTTGATTTAGTAGGCTTTAATATGTAACATTTTGATTTAGTTGATTTAGTATGCTAGTGGATTTAGTATGCTAGTTGATTTAGTATGCTAGTTGATTTAGTCGATTTAGTTGATATGATTCAGTTGATTTAGTAGGCTAGTTGATTTAGTTGATTTAGAACATTTTGATTTAGTTTATTTAGTAGGCTAGTTGATTTAGTTGATTTAGTAGGCTAGTTGATTTAGAACATTTTGATTTAGTTGATTTAGTAAAATGGCGCCACCACCAGCACCACTATGTCGACTGTGCAAGTCAAGGTGCGCCAGTAGCCTTGCAACTGGCAAGCTGTTCGGCATCTACTTCCATCCGAGTTTTCGTCATGCGGCGGTAAGAAATTAGATGAAATGTAACAACTATTTTATTTTTAGTGTTGGCATTACTGCATTGTGTCATTTTGCTTTTCTTACATAGATCGTCCTATGCAATGTGAGGTTGAAATTCAACAAGATGACAGGAGACACTGTGACATTTGAGGCTCCTGGGGGGCCGTACACTATGGAGGTCGAGAAAGGACGCAATATGTCGCAGATTGGAGGAGATGGATGGGCCCGTTTCCTCGCTCGCATGCGTCTTACTGGTGGTGAGTTGATCAGATTCTCCTTTAGAGCAGAAAGACCCAAGCTGGTTGTCATTTATATCAACCTGGTGGAAGATGATGAAGATGTCGAAGATGATGAAGAGAATGATGACCCACTCAATGAAGATGATGAGAACCCAGTTCATGAAGCCATCATAGCTCAAAGAATGAGGCTGAGCAAGGAGGTGGTGTGCAACCTATGGGACATAATTCCGCCACGTGATGACTTTGTCGGGGTGCCATTCGTGACCCGTCTGACAAGTACCATGGTCGATTGGCATGAAATGGTATGTTATACGTACTGCATGTAGTAATTTGATGATATATACATGTTGTATTGTTATACTTACAAATCTAGTCGATGATATACTTTAGTGTAGAGTCTGATCACATGCTTAGGCTATTTATTAATTGATATGTTTTTCTTATTCAGAGATTGCCAAAGAACCTATCTGTGAGTTGTGGTATCGAGCCTGATGAAGAAGGCTCAGTTGGACTACGCCTTACCGCAAGGGGCTCCGTCACCACATGTACTTACCGCATGGGCACAGATGGTCGCACACACTTGAACTCGGTTGGGTGGAAGAGATTCCTCGTTGGCAAGAATCTTCATGCTGGACAGGCCATCCTAATTACTATCAGGAACACCCACCGCCCAGGCTTGAGGATGATGATCGTCATCGATATCATCTAGAACTACATATGTGTATGTGGCTATATCATCTAGAACTACATATGATGATCGTCGTTGATATCATGTAGAACTACATATGATGATCGTCGTCGATATCATCTAGAACTAAATATGATGATTGTCGTCGATGTCACCTTGTACTGCTTGAGGATGCATGTTGAGTATATATGAAATTGTTATCTAGTACTCCCTCGGTTCAAAATTACTCGTCGTGGTTTGAGTTCAAATTTGAACTAAAACCACGACGAGTAATTTCAAACCGAGGGAGTACTACCTAGTATCTATAATGCTTCATGAAATTGATATCTAGTAGTACCTAGTATCTGGAAATTGCAGTTTATCGAAGCCGGAATGGGGAAATGGTGAAAGATATAACAATAGCGCTAGACCGGGAAATCTCTACAGCTAAGTAATAGCAGCGCGTTCCTGAAAAGCGCTGCTGCTATAGTCAATAGTGGTAGCGCGGGTACAGGCAGCGCTACTAGTAAGAGTTAGATGTAGCGCCTTATTGGTAGCGCGGGTACCCGCGCTGCTGATAGGCCTAAAACCCGCGCTGCTGATAGGCCTAAAACCCGCGCTGCTGCTAGTCTTTTCCCTAGTAGCGGTAGTCTTCTTTTATTCTGGTTCCGTAGTCTGACCTTGATTGTATCTGGTTGATGTAATGCTTTATTCTTGTAATTGTGTGAAGTGGCGATTTTAAGCCAACTATGTATCTCTTTCCCTTATGTATTACATGGGTTGTTTGTGAAGATTTCCTCACTTGCGACATTGCTTTCAATGCGGTTATGCCTCTAAGTCGTGCTTCGACACGTGGGAGATATAGCCGCATCGAGGGCGTTACAACAAGCCTCGTGGTTCCGATAGGGAAACATGTCCCCCTTGTGGGAAAAACGATAATCACTGCCTCTATTTGGCTTGTATTTTTTCTAGAGGCAACATGGAATGAGATGATATCCATCCTGAAATTTAAAATTATACAGGGTTCGTTTGGCCTTTTTATACATTAATTGTGTTTCCTAGGCATTTAAAGTCCATAATTCAAATCTAAACTACAAATACATGTGTCCTTGAGTGCATGTTTAGGTCCCATGCAAGGAATGGGAATGTATTACAACCATATTGACGTCCTAGCTCATCCTCAAACATTTAGAATCTCGTTTTTTAAATCCTCATTGATCCAAAACTCACCAGAAAATCATGAAAGTTGGCATGGTGTCACGTAATGGCCGATATATGTCGTGGTAAAACATTATCCAATTTGGGACAAGCTTTATTACAAACCTCTTACAAACCGGAGCCTCTCGCAAGAACCATCGTGGTTTTGATAGGGAAACATGCCCCCTTGTTGGCGAAGCGATAATCGCTTCCTCTTCTAGCATTGTATTTTCTTCTACACGCAACATGGAACAATGGGAGATTCACGCTGAACTTTGAAATTATTTAGGGTTTGTTTGTCCCTTTCTATATATTAATTGAGTTTTCTAGGCATTTAATGTCCATAAATCAAATCCAGACTACAAATACATGCTCCAGTGCACCAAAATGGCTAGAAAAATCATACATGTGTCATTGGGGTGCATGTTTAGGTCCCGTGCAAGGAATGAGGATGAATTCAACCCTCTCGGCGTCCTGGCTCATCCTCAAACATTGTGAAGCTCACTTTTTAAATCCCGTAAATCCGAAACTCACCAGAAAATCATGAAACTTGGCATGGTGTCACGACATGGTACATATATGTCGTCGTAAAAAATTGTCCAATTTGGGCCAAGCTATATTACAAGACTCTTACAAACCGAATGCTCTCGCATCCCTCATGGTTCTGGTAGGGAAAGAAGCCCCTCTTTTGGGAGAAATGATAATCGCCGCCTCTTCTCGCCTTGTATTTTGTTTCCTACGGGCAACATAGAATAACAGAAGTGTCGTGTTGAAATTTGATACTGTTCAAGGTTCGTTTGGCCATTTTACATATTAATTGAGTTTTCTAGGCATTTAATGCAGTCCATAATTCAAATTTGAGTTACAAGCACATGCTCTAGTGAAGCAAAATGGGTGGAAAATCATACATGTGTCACTGGGTGCATGTTTAGGTTTTGCTGAAGGAATGGAAATGAATTACAAACGTCTCGTCATCCTAAAACATTGAGAATATTGTTTTTTTAAATCCTAGTAAATAGCTGACACGTTACAAATGGACTCCTTTTGAAACAAATAGCTGACACGTTAATATCGCAAACTGTTGCATTATATGAATTGTTTGTGTTCCCATAACCATTTAAGTGCGGCTACGCATCCCAATTTTCTTATGGGATAGTACTACCTCGGTCCTTGTTCAGTGTTCGTCTTTGCATTTTGTGCCAAAATTTAACCATACTCACTGGCGTGCATGCAACTGTTTGATTAGATGGGACGCAAGAAGTCCGTTGTGCATGCTTGATGGGATGCGTGCGAGTAGTCTGCTGCGTGGGCTTGACAGGACGCATGCAACCTGTCCACCTCGCAGGCTCGTTGGGACACGTGCGAGCAGCCAAGGCCGTGCATGCTCACTAGTTAGCGAGCCCTTTGACCTCCATCCACCAGCCACCCGCCTCGCTCACAACTTCTCCATTAATGATGCCTGAGCCGCTTTTTAACAATCGGTTAATTAAAGCACCTGGACTGAGGGTGTTTGGTTGTGATCCCATGGCCCCGCTCAACATTATCATTTTCTTGGTTCATGTTTTCAAATTGTATTTCGAACAATTTAAAATACCACATAGGGCAACGGATAATATGACAACAAATAAAATGGCAACGGATAATACGATGACAAATTTACAATGGCGCAGATAATAATTGTCTTACATATTCTGGATAATTTAAAATGCCACATGCGGCAACGACCGGAAGACACAGGGGCAAGAGAAGAAGGAAATCGCAGACAACGATCTGGGTCGCTACTGTTTCTACTCATCGATGGATCGCTGGGCAACGACATCCTCTAGATCCTTCTTCAATTCCTCATGACTTTGCTTGACAGCCGCCATGGATTCCTCCACCTCCAGCTCGCGTTCGATCTGGAGCTTCCTCAAGTCACCCATCAGTTCCTCGATGACCACTTTCAGTGTCATCCCCGAGGCACTGCTCTGCTCATGCAGCTTCTTCCAGCCGACGACCTCCTCCTTTGTCTCGGCAAGCGCCTTGAGGAGCTTTGCATTGTCACCCATGAGTTGCTCGACGAGGCCGGTTGCCTTCTCAACCGAGGCATCTCTAATCTTGAGCAGCTTCATCAAGATGTCGACCAGCTCCTGCTACTTAATTAGGCCAGCGAGAATATCATCGTTGCTGGCCAAGGACTTCTGCACCGCCAGCTTGTTGCGATCGCCAACGCGGCGAGTGTGCTTGTGAGAGCCCTCATGTGCTGGTGAGAGCTCGTTCGAGGGCTCCGCATTGTCTTCAGGGCCTCTGACAATTCCTTCATCTTTGAGGGAATTAGAAAATGTGATCTATATATTGTGTATTTCTCTAAGGGTCCCTCATTCCAAAATTGTTTGCTTGCAAAAGCAACTGAAGGTTGGTTGTGGCACTGAAGTCTTGGTTATGCACGTATGAGGAATTTGCAGACCCTAGTGAAGAAAAATCATCTTCATGGCATTCCTGACGTAAAATTCGACAATGATCATCTTTGGGCTACATGTGAGGCTGATAAATTGGCCAAGGAGCATCATTCATCAAAGACTGTTATGACCATAACAAGACCTCTATAAATTCTTCATATGGATTTATTCGATCCTCAAAACTATGCAAGCTTCAATGGCAGTCATTATGGTCTGGTTATTGTTGATGATTTCTCTCAATATACTTGGGGTATTCTTTCTCGAAAAGACAAAACCCGCACCCAAGATATCTTCGAAAGTTTCGCCAAGAAGGGCCAGAATGAATATGATGTCCGAATTAAGCACGTCAGAAGTGACAATGGAACTGAGTTCAAAAATACTCGCATTGATGAATTTCTCGATGAAAATGGTGTTACTCATGAGTTCCCTGCAGCATAAACTCCCCAACAGAATGGAGTTGTTGAACAAAAGAATAGAACTCTCATTAAAATGGAGAGAACAATGCTCAGTGAGTACAAAACTCCCATTTGCTTCTGGGCTGATGCTATTAACACTACTTTTCATGTTATCAATTTTTTTATCTTCACAAGTTCCTTAAGAAAACTTCATATGAGCTTATCACTGGCAAGAAACCAAATGTTTCTTATTTACGTGTTTTAGGTGCACCTTGCTACATTCTTGATATGAATCATTCTTCCAAGTTTGCACCTAAGGTACATGAAGGTTTTCTTCTTGGTTATGGCTTGAACTCGCATACTTATCATGTCTATAACTTTTACCACGGGAAAGTTATGGAAACGACAAATGTGCGGTTTGATGAATCTAACAGCTCCCAAAAGTAGCACCTGCCAAATGTGATAGATGAACCACCGATTTCAGATACTATTCGGCAAGTGGCCATTGGGTGCGTCAAGCTAGTTGAAGGAAATGCTCCTGAATCCTTTAATGATGGTGCCCCTATGGCTCGAAGCAGAACTTGTCAAGCCACTGCCGATCGAAGCAAATGCCACTTAGAATGCAAATGGCAATCAAATTCCAAATGCCGAAAAAAATGGCAATTCTGAAGGGAATGGTGATACAAATGCTGATACTGATGAAAATGATAATAACCATCAAGATGAAAATCCTCATCCACGAGTGGCTAATCGAGTTGATCCTTCATTAATTCTCGATGAACTCGAGAATCCAGGTTACTGACCCACAACTTGTTCACACACTCATTTAGCTAACTACTGTGAAGTTTCTCCTTTGTCTCACTGGCAGAACCAACCAAGTATGAAGAAGCCATGAATGATCCAGATTGGATGAATGCTATGCAAGAGGAGTTGGTGCAATTCGAACTGGATGATGTATGGGAACTGGTTGACAAACCGAATCCTAAGAAGCACAATATCATCAGCACAAAATGGATTTTTCGCAATAAGCATGATGAAAACGGCATTATGGTGAGAAACAAAGCATGTCTTGTTGCTCAAGGGTACACATAGGTAGAAGGTATTGATTTCGGTGGAACATATGCTCTTGTTGCACGCCTTGAGGCAATTCATATTCTTATCGCTTATGCAAATTACAATGATATCTTGCTTTATCAAATGGATGTGAAAAGTGCTTTCCTCAATGGTGAAATTGATGAGGAAGTATATGATAGATATCCACCTGGCGTCGAACACCCGGAGTATCCTAACAAAGTTTTCAGGTTGAAAAAGGCTCTATATGGGCTGAAGCAAGCCCCTCGAGCATGGTATGACACCTTGAAGGAGTTTCTGCTCGACAAAGGGTTCAAGACAGGATCCACTGATCCAACACTTTTCACTCATGCTGTTGATAATCATCTATTCGTATGTCAAATCTATGTGGATGATATTATCTTCTGCCAATGCTTGCAGCTTAGAGTTCGGGAAAATGGTGTCCGTGAAATATCAAATGTCTATGATGGGTGAACTTAAGTTCTTTCTCGGGCTGCAAATTTGTCAACAAGCAAATGAAATTTTCATATCTCAGGAGAACTCAAAGAATGCTGAAGGAGTTCAAAATGCAAGATTCCAAAATGAAGGGCTAGAAAACTCCTATGCCCACGAATGGTAAGCTGGATGCAGATGTGTACGATAAGGATTACAATCAGAAGGCTTATCGTTTGATGATTGGTTCTCTTCTTTACCTATGTGCATCTAGACCTGGCATTATGTTGAGTGTTTGCATGTGTGCCCACTATCAAGCTACACCGAAAGAATCGCATCACCAAGCGGTTAAGCGTATTCTTAGATATTTGGCTCACACCCCCATGTTAGGTGTATGGTATCTTAAGGGAGCACAGTTTGATCTCGTTGGATATTCAGACTCAGATTACGCAGCTGACTTGGTTGACAAGAAATCTACTTTGGGGACATGCCATTTCCTCGGTAGATCATTGGTACGTTGGTTATCAAGGAAGCAAAATTGTGTATCACTTTCTAAGGCTGAAGCCGAAGATATTGCTGCTGGCGCTTGTTGCACTCAGTTATAGTGGATGAAGCAGACTCTGAAGGATTATGGCATCAAGGTCAAAAAGATTCCTCTATATTATGACAATGAGAGTGCTATCAAAATTGCACATAATCTAGTGCAACATTCTCGCACGAAGCATATTGCCATCAGACATCATTTCATTCGCGATCATGTTGCTCGAGAGGATATTGTCATCAGTCACGTCAAGACCGGAGACAATCTCGTTGATATTTTCACAAAGCCTCTCGATGAGAAATGATTCTATGTGTGACAGTGTGAGCTAAATATCCTAGATTTCACAAACATGGAGTAAGCTAGACTCAGCACCCGTGCTAACACTTCCATATCATAGAAGGACTGGGTGCATAACACTCGAAAAGTTTGAAAATTTCAATGAAGTGAATTTTTGTTTCTAATTGTGAATACATTAATAAAGAACTAGACTATCCGGGTGCCAAGATAATTGTGCGACACTCGCAGTCATATAGTTCTTATACGGTGGGTCACGCCACCACAATTTTTCTTTTGTTGAGTTTCTTTTGGAATGAAAATTTTTGTGTTTGTCTGAATACATTTCTCTGGTAGCTATCGGCTCGAGTGTTTGTGTTTCGTTGTCTAAGTGAAATGCCTAGGCCCCTATTTTTCGTCTGTTCTATCTCGTCCAATCTATGATGTTCCATTACAAATGCTCAATTTCATCTGGAACAAAACTTAATCTGGTGTCCTTGACCATGATTAAGGTTCGGTCCAAACATTAATTTATTTTGGCCAAAGCTATTCAAACATTTGGGGTTTCCTGCCCAAGTCAGGAACACGATCTTTTATGATGGTTGTCACGTGCAATCCATCAACTGCCACTCCATCCTTACCATTCAATCGCAATAGTCTCCAAGTAGTGGCTGTTCGATCGGATTCACCGCATGCGGTTATTTCCATTCGCATATAAAAACCGCACCGCCCTCTCTTCCTCATTCACTTCTCTTTCTCCACACCACAGTCTCCTCCAGAACCCTAGCACGAAAGATGCGCCTTGAGGTTGACGCCGATGGCCCTTCGCCACTTCACTGCCAGAAAGTGATCACCGGGGTCCTTCCTCGCTGTCGCGAGACATCTTCTCCCCCTGCCTCCATAGCTGTTGCACGACACCAAGCTAGGGTATGTGCAGTTCGAACTCGGGCTTCCTTCCTTCCCGTTCGAGTTCGTCCATGTTTATTATTCTCTTATTTTACCGCATACCAAAGGGAAGAGGAAGGAGAGAATGAAAGGGGGCGAATCCCCTCTTTCCCTTCTCCCACTCGGCCTCCTTCCTTGGGGGGCGCCACCCCTTGTGGGCTGGTGTGCTCCCCTCTTATGGCCCATATGGCCCATATCTTTCCCCCGGGGGGTTCCGATAACCCCACTAGTACTTCGATAAATACCCGATACTACCCGAAACACTTCCGGTGTCCGAATACTATCATCCTATATATCAATCTTTATCTCTCAACCATTTCAAGACTCCTCATCATGACTGTGATCTCATACGGGACTCCAAACAACCTTCCATCACCAAATCACATAACTCATATAATACTAAATCGTCATCGAACGTTAAGTGTGCGGACCCTAGTCAATAACCAATAGCGTAAACTGGATGCTCATATTGGCTCCAACATATACTACGAAGATCTTTATCGGTCAAACCGTTATGACATCATACATTATTCCCTTTGTCATCGGTATGTTACTTGCCCGAGATTCGATCATCGGTACCCACACACCTAGTTTAATCTCATTACTGGCAAGTCTCTTTACTTGTTCCTTATTACATCTTCTTGTAACTAACTCATTAGTCACTTTGCCTGCAAGGCTTCTTATGACGTGCATTACCGAGAGGGCCCAAAGATACCTCTCTGATACTTGGAGTGACAAATCCTAATCTTGATCTATGCCCACCCGAAAAACACCTTCGGAGATACCTGTAGAGCATATTTATAATCACCCAGTTACATTGTGATGTTTGATAGCACACAAGGTATTCCTCCGGTATCCAGGAGTTGCATAATCTCATAGTCGAAGGAATATGTATTTGACATGAAGAAAGCAATAGCAATAAAACCGAACAATCATAATGCTAAGCTAATGAATGGGTCATATCCATCACATCACTCTCCTAATGATGTGATCCCGTTATCAAATGACAACTCATGTCCATTGTTAGGAAACCATAACCATCTTTGATCAACGAGGTAGTCATGTAGAGGTTCACTAGGGACATAGTGCCTGACTATGTATTCACACATGTATTAAGGTTTCTGATCAATACAATTCTAGCATGAATAATAAACATTTATCATGAATAAGGAAATATAAAATTACAACTTTATTATTGCCACTATGGCATATTTCCTTCAATTATATATCATGAGTGTGAATCATTATCTCGAATGACTGAAATCTGCTCTTTATATTTCAATGAATTGCAAGGGAATTTTATCTCATATCATTAGCCTTGCATATATCTAGGGGGAGTAGATTTCACCATCGATCCAAGTAACACTAATTCACTATTATTCAAATTACTTTTCACTTATCTATCTTCACTTCGATGATTATCTGTTTTGTCAAAACATGTCCAAAAGGGGGAGATTGTTGGTGCAATGATAGGCCCCTTATGTTTTGGAGTTTGTTGAAACAACATGGGACTTATAAGTTTTCTACTGCACACAGAGTAACAGGTCCCTACAGTGAAGTGAAGGTTATCACCGAAGATTATGATAAGCAGAGTGACCCCTCAAAAATTGCTGAAGTGAAGCAATTGGTTCGGTGTCTGTCCGAAGAAACTGGCTGTGTCCAAGGAGATTGAAGACAAAGTAAAGACGTAGCATTTATTTCATTGTTCTTCTCATCTTTATTCAGTCATAGGAGCAACACACTATTAAGAGGGGTGTAGCATTCGAAACTTTGATTCTCTAATGCTAAACCCAAATCCTATGTAAGTTGTGAGAGAAATCTCTTTGTGTTCCGAGAAAATACTTGCCAGCAAGAGACTGAGATCTTCTTCGCTGCGAGAGATTTTTCTCAGACCGAGGAGTTATCATTACTTGTTCCTCAAGTAATGTTACTATTGCTCCAAAATCCAACCGACGGTGCTACCGCGATCAGCTGGAGTACGAGTCGTCGTCTTCGGACTTGACGCTCGAGGACTCACCAGCGTCGTCCTCACCATCTGCATCCTCCTTGTCGTTGTCAGTCGAGGAGGAGCTTTTACTATTGCCCGAGATCTCCGGGTAGCACTCCATGCGAGTGCCTGAAGAGTCGAAGAACTTCAAGGAGAGCGTATGGGACTCCACCAACTTGAAGGGGAGAAGGTGCTCCTACGCCAAGTAGTGAGTGTGAGGGAAGGATTTCCACCCGCGTGTAAGGTACATGATGTCATTCGCGAGAACCAGATGTTCACCCACACGGCGCCATTGAGGCAACCGTTCACACGCAGCCACAGGCCGAGCGACTGGTCGGCCTCCATGATCCTAGCGAAGGGACGAGGGAGTTCTATTCGATTTTGCGGCGGGTCGCGCAGCTCCACAATGAACTCGAGCATTGTCTTCCCTGTGTGGCCCTCCATCGGTGACAGAGCAACAGGAGGTGGAGCGACGAGCACCCCGCCCCGGCCTCCCCAGCCACGAGCGCCATGTCGAACACAACCTCACCCTGCGGCCCCTCCCTGCGTACTGGAGCCAGCCTCCGTAGCCGCAGCCGAAGAAAGGGAGTGTCATCGAGGAGAAGCTCTCGCTGCAATGGCGGAAGCACGAGGCCGGCCTCTTCCTCTTGCCATGGTAGTGGCAGCGGCAGAAAGAAAGGAGGAGGGAGAGATCGATGAAAGTTGCCTCCCATGGTCCCCTCCTTTTATAGGAGAAGGTGCAGGGCAGGCTCTCCACTACCCTAGGGCAACCACCCCACTCCACCAATCCCATGTCTTGCATTTCTGGTAGGCGCTTTACTCCATCGGCCACCTCATCTCGCCATTCCGGCATCCTAGCTCCTCTGATCAAGGCACTATCACCATGACCGCCCTTCTGAACCAATCCCACATCCCGCTCCTAGTTCATGTCCGAGGGGGGGCTGCAGTAAAGGAGCGATTGATGGCGGAGATGGTAGTTACTTCAAGCCACGCGGGGTCGTGGGCCTGCCTAGGATGGACCTGGTGGCAACTCTCGAATGTCCATGCCCCTGGTTTCTGGCACAAGCGGCAATGGCTGCCTAAACAACGAGGATACCAGAAGAAAACCGGGGGCTAGCTTGAGTTCGAATTAATGAAGAAGCAAAGAAGATTTCCAGACACAAACCTCATTTTGTTAGGCCAACACTTCTTGTCTGTGCAATGTTGGGGCCTCGCCCAACATTGCCCGGCACCACGTGTGGCGTAGGCCTGGGGGCTCCTGTCGGTGTGTTAATCATGGATGTGTAATACCCTGACTTATACACAGACAAGTAGTATCTCCCCCAGCAGACCAAAGTTTCCATTTAAGATTCTCATATTAAAGGAACGTCTCTTTGAGGGATCGAACAACACATCAAAAAGACCAAGACAAAGCTACAAAGACGAAGCACTAGAATTAGCCCCTGCCGACAAAGCTAAGTCGGGAAGGTGAACGCCCGGCAAGCGCCAGACCCGACAAGGCTTCACCGAACAGTAGCACTCCACCTCATCGAGCAGGTAGTCGCCCATCGATGAGGTGTCGATCCCGCAGATGGTTTGGTAGGGCTCATCAGGCACGTGGCGGCTTGCTAGAGAGAGGATTATATTTATCAACACCCGTCCTAACGGCGTGTCAAGATAATAGACAGGCAGTTCAGCAAGCGGTACAACAACCTTGCTAGGACTTCCCCTCCTCGCAAATCCAAGCGATGCATTTAATGCTTTTTGACTTAACTAGAAGATTTATGTATGATAGCACTGTTGTTGTCTAATCATCATGTATGTCCCTTTTGCCACTGTGGTAACCCATTGAGCAATAAAAGGAGGCCCAATTCAAACTTTGCAAGGGTTCGAACCCATTCAAACCTGATTTTTTTTAAAATATAACATTTTTATAGAAAATTCGGAAAGTATAGCACTGAATGGAAAAAAATGGAAAGTATGACCCCGTCGGCCTCATGGAGGCAGAAGAGGGTCTTTTCTGCCTGTAGTTGGCCGAAAACGGTATTTCGGCCTGCAGTTGAACGAAGATGGCTAACATGGGCCAAAGAGTTGCCGTTGGTGGGGGGGGGGGGCAGCCGAAAATAGTAGCTTTGGCCTACGCGTGACCGAAGTGGGCCAATTTCGGCCATCCCGCGGTCGAAACGCCCTTCGGCCACCTTTCTCTCTCTCGTTCTTCTCTATGTAGCTCGCCACCCCGCGCCGATCTCCTCCATCCCCCCCCTGTCTTCACATCCAAGGCATGAAATTGACAGATCGTTTCAATCACCGATGGCCTACGGTGTTTTTTTGCTATGGGATAGTTATTTGAGCATTTGGGGAGGAGTCATGGTGGGATGGAGGAGGAGCAGATGGGAAGGAGGTGGTGGTGAGGAGGAGCAACAGGCGTGGAGGAGGAGGTGCGGATTGGGTTGTATCCGGAGTTGAACCTCAAGTCGTCGAGGGGGCAGCGGTTGTGCTGTCATTGTCCGGTGGTGAAAATACTCCGCGAGGTGGCCGGTGGTGTTGAGTTGAAGAGAGGAGCAACAAACCGGGGACACACGTGTCAAAGGTATAACCATGTCCTCACAAATTTTCTCTGAGTTGTATTGTTTAATTAGTGCAGATAAGTCATATTGCGAATTGTAGTTTCAATTTGTATGTGGTGGCATTTTAGTGCATAGTTAGTGTAGCGTGTAATATTAGTGTTCATTGTGATTAATGAGAAGATGACAATGTCTGACAGGTGAAAATGTCTGAATTAGTAAATTTGACTATTTACTACGGCACTGGTAATGTTTGATAAAATGAGTTGGGGTTTGATCTTAGCGAGTTTATAAATGGCGTAATGACACTAGCAAACCCGGACAGACTAGACATTAGACAGTTGAACTACTGGTTGACAACTAGTTTGGGCTCGATCCTGAAGTATGTTTCTTCAGTATTCATGCATTGTGGACCAAATCCTGTAAAAATGTTAAGTGGGAGTTGATGCCGATAGATAGGAGCCAAAATTGGTTGATGCTGTTAAGGCGTTGCCGAGACCGAATAATCCACCCATATGCCCTTGTGCGACCTCTGGCGAAGGAGGAGAATACCGTACAACTCCACAGGGGGTATGAACCCGGACATGGCAGTCAAGTGGCTAATGAGATTGATTTATCCGGTCACAGCCACCCGATGTGTATGCTAGCCAACCAGAGAAAGAGTCGGACTATCTGCCACACAATGTTTGTGGTCATGATACTGGGCAGAGTAGCCAGTCGATAATATTAGGTGGTTCGGGTTTTGCTGATGGGGATGAGCAAGGGGATGAAATGTAGAGGGGGATGGAGGAACAGGATGAGGATGGATTGGCGGAGGAGCTGGATTTTGAAAATTTTGAGGATGAAGTGGAGGTGGCAACTAGTCGCAACCGTTAATGCATTCAGTGCAGTCACTGATGCTTAGTGGTGGTGCTTCGTACTTTGAGGGCGACGGCGAGGATAATGACCAAGATGCAAACACTAATGGCTTCCCGCAGATAGTGTTTCACACTCCACCACCACCACAGATGCTGGAGACACAGACAGTGACAGATGAGGTTTACTATGGTCATGGTTATCACGAGCCTCATCCACCCCCTCAGCGCTTATCGCCTTCCGGTCCTCGCCCGAGGAAGACCAATACTCGTCGTCGTCCCGGGCATTGATATGGTTATCTATGTATGAGTCATTATCTATGTTAGTTTCAGACTATTCACAGCTATGAGTCAGTATTTATGTATGAGACATGCTTCAAGTATGTGTTACTATCGCACTTGCTTCTATCTGATCAGGAGACATATATTGTTTTATGTATGCGAGAGAGATATTACTATTAATTCACATTGTTATTCCAGTTACATTTCCAAAGAGACTACAACTGATAATTAAGATTCAAGTACATCTGAATTAAACAGTGTAGCTGAACTTAATAAATACATCTTACATACTAAAAAATGAAATTAAGATAGAACATAATGCCCAACAATAATACAGTACAAACTAATAATGCAAGTACATCTAAATTAAACGGTACAACTAAAATATAGCTTACATACTACATGAAGTCATCATCATCCTCCGTTGATGCAGCCCTCTTGCCCTCCGTCAATGCAGAACTCTTACCCTTGGACCATGCATAACTCTTGCCCTTCGACGATGTAGAACACAGAAGCGGCGGCATGAAGATATCATCTTCGTCCTCACTCTCATCAGTCCATAAAAATGGATTCTTTGCTGCAGTCCTTCTGAAAGTTTCACTCTTCGGCTCCACTACCTTCTTCCACATTTCATGCAACCTAAGAAGTTCTTTACATACCTCCTCATAGGTCCTTTCAGGCCACTCATACCTACGTAATCCATGAGCTAAATCATTCATTATGGTGTCACTACCGGTGAGTTCATCCCATGGAACTATCTTATTGTCCATCCTGATATCGGTGGCTAGCCTCAAAATACATCTTCTCATCCCAGGGGAAAAACTACGATCGAAAGGATAATGGGACATCTCGATTACACTACACTGGACTGCTTATCCACTTCTGTATGAAGGGGGTTTTATAGGTAGAGAGGAGAAAATGGCGGGAAAGAAGGACTGCGGTATGGCGGGAACATATGGCGCGAAGGGGTTAGCGGGAAACGGGTGGCGGGAAAATATTGAGGGGAAAGGGTTGCGTTAAAATATATATTTTCAATCTCTAAGATGGGCAATGGTTGCACAGTATTTATATGCGATTTAAAAAAAAATACATTTCAGCCTAACGTAAGTCGAAGAGTTGAGCCATGCAACTTCGGCCAACCGTTACCGGGAAAAGGTGGGCCCAAGGGACTTTTCGGCCTACTCCTGACCAAAAAGGACTTTTCGGCCTACTGCTGACCAAAAAGGTCTTTTCGGCCCAGGTACGCACCTCTTCGACCAAGGCATGGCTAACAAGTCCATTTCGGCCAAGAGGAGGCCGAAAACACCCTTTTCGGCCCACGCGTGGCCGACGGGGTACTTGTTTTGATTTTTGTTCTCCACATCATGCTATAGTTTCCGAATTTGCTATAAAATAAGTCATATTTTTGAAAAAAAATCTTCAAACCCCACGCACACATGCACGTTTAGCTTCTATCACCTTGCGCCTTGCCGGGGAGAGTGCTCCTTGTGTTTGTGCTTCCACCCACATCCAATACATAAGAGAAGAAGTAGGGTTTTACACTTCTCAGCGGCCTGAACCTGGGTAACATTGCTGCATCCTCCGGGGTTCCCGCTCTTTGTGTTTGTTGTGCTCCCCTCGTTGAACCATAAAGGTGCCCGGCGGACCCATAGATAGCCGACTCACACCGGCACCAAGGTAGAAGCAACATGGGAGCATGAAGACAACCTCAGATCCGAGTTTCCGTATCTGTTTAGCACCTAGCATAGGAATCTCAGGGATGAGATTCTTTTAAGGGGGTAGGCCTGTCACACCCTGATTTTCATACCTCATTACCTAAGTTATTAAAGAACGAATATTTGGTCCAACAAAAAGTTTTGAGTTGACTTCATCTTTGTTTGATTTGAATTTTGGCTTGCTATTTTCAAGTGCACTTGTAAATCATATAAATCCTCCAACACTTATACTTCCTTCCCTTACTCCAAAACTTTGCCCAATGATCATGCCATGTGTATAGGACAGAAAAGTATTTTTATCTAAAAATAATTTGGCCAAAAAGCATTTTCCAAATTAGGTGTTCCAAAAACCCTTGAGTTAAGGCTTGAATTACACGTACTTAATTATGTTGAGAAAGATCTTTCAAAATTTATATTTGAATGCTATTAGCCATAGGAATCCCTGAAACCATAGAAATATTATTTTAAAAGTTATTTTTCTATTTTATTTAAAGGCTTTTTCTTGAGTCCAAAAATGGTCTTTAATAGGTTTAAATTATTTTAATGTTCCAAAAATATTTGAGAAAATTCAGGGAGACTCCTTGCACATGTAATATCCATATATAAGAGTTTCAACACATGGACATGTTCAAAATATTGGACATATCTCTCAAAACCCCTTTCTGAATATTTCAAGCTTTTGAAATATTTACAAAGGAAAGTTTCTCCATAAATTCCAAGAAAATTCTATCATGTCACAATTGCCCTAATTGATGATCTTGCCAAGTATCATGTCATGGAGAACCAGATAACCCCATCATAACCTCTGAAAACCCCCTCTGCTAATTTCCATGTTTGAATAGCTTTTCACTATAGAGTTTGTCCAAATGAGCTCAAATTTGGTGCACCATCTCAAATCCATCCCCGACCCACTCTTTTTCATTCTCAAGGTCAATGGATTCCTCTAGCTACCATAACTCATCACCAAACACCGTCTGCCTTATTCTAGTGATCAATGATTGGAGCACGAGATGAATTCTCCATGGGCTAATTTTTTACTAGACCTGCCACTAGTCACCCTCTACCTCCAGGAAAATCTGCAAGCCCATAGCTCCATTATTGGGGGTGAAAACTCACTTTACCTCTCTAGATAACCATTGTTCACCTCTCTCTCCACCTCCCTCTCATCCAATGGCGACATTGTTTACACACACCAAAACCCCCAGACACTAGAGGACATGCCCATAAAACAACTAAAACGCCATGGCATGCCATGGACGCCCGCTGGAGCATGCTATAGTGCAATCTCACATTGTAGCTCACCCATTCCGATGCTCCCGACCACCTCGGCTCTCCCATGTGTGCCTGTCGAGGCCTCTCGACGTCTTCAACACACTAGCATATCGGGCCCCTCCTCCCTCTCTCTCTCGTGCCCACCCCGCGCGTGCCCGAGCGCCATCCGAGCTCCACCACTCAGTGCCCTCGCGAGCCCCCCCCCCCCCCCCCCGAGATCACCAACACCACAAAGCACCATTAGCTCCCTCCCTTGGACGCCCGAGTCATTCCAGTGGCCACCCATGGACTATTTCCATGTTGAGCTTTAGCCAGCCTGTATAAGGCCACCTTGAGCTCCACTCTCCACTACACTCACCCTCTTCCACTCCCAATCGACCACCTACACCACATGTTCTCCCCAGGAGTGCCGGGGCTCGAGATCAAGCTCGAGCTCTGCCATCTTGGCTTGCCTCCGTCCACACGCTACGAGCCTCCTCCGCGCCCTATTCTTTCATGATTTAGAACGTCCTCACCTAACTGAAAATTTCCTCCATGTTTCCCCCGTCGATTGCAGTTGGAAATGACTGGAGGGACCACCTCGCATAGCACTGCCGCTCGGCATCCTCGTTGCCGGTGAACCACTGTAGCCCGGCGGCCCGCTCCTGCACCCCTCGAACCGCGACAACTCCCTGAACCCGTTGGTGTTGGCCACTCCTCCCATCATGCCCTGCATCGCCACCGACGAGCACACCGACCCCTCTGTCGTGAGGTTAGAAATGATAGGAAGGGCCCGCCTTTCATCCTCACCTCTCTCTCCCTTCCTCTCTCTCTTATTGGCGACTGGGCCCCTCCCATCAGATTTGAATGAGGCGCACGCGCCAGTTCGGCCGGACCTCTTTCGCCTCTGAGCCGGCTCGGCTTGCCCGATTTGGCCCACAGCAACGATGTTGTTTTTCTTTTTCTCATTATCAAAAACTTCAGCATATTCGACAAGACTAAGTACTTGTCTCACTGCAATAATTCCAATTCCTATATTCTTCATAAATCATGCTCTATTTAATAGGCTATAGTGAATATTTTTACTAAGTGAAAGTGCTAGTCATGTCTTTGAAACTGGCAATGTCTTCAAAGACAGGAAACTAAAACAGTAACTAAACAGGATGCAGTGTAAGATAAACTACACTGGTCCTACAAAGATGTCAAAGTATAGTACAAGTGATGCACGAAGACAAGTAGTAGCTAGGTAGGACATATCAGATTTGCAAGATAGTGTGAAGACAAATATGCAATGAGCATGTCTCCACACAATGTCTTTGAACAGAACAGGCATGCGAAGACTTCACGAAGCTAAACTATAAGTAAAGGAATGAAGTGATAGAACTAGTTGCTCGATGAAGACAAGGATTTGGTAGACCAGTTCCAGCTGCTATGACAACTGTACATCTGGTTAGGGAGGCTAAGATTGAACTCATTAGACCACGTCTTCACCTTATTCCCCTCTAGCCAAGGCCTGCAGATCTCGTTCAATCAATGAGGTAAGTATTCAAGGTAGACTTCCAAACCTTCACAGACCTCATTCACCGGCAATCTGCAATGACTCTTCGATGCTCAGAACACAAAACCGACTGGAAGATAACAGTCTTCAAGTGTAATAAGTATTCAGTTCATGCGGAACAGAAAGGCTTGAGTGATGCTCAAAAATCTCTGGGCTCTGGGTGTTTTGGGTTTTTCCTTGCAAGGATTCTCACTCAAAGGCTTCAGAGGTGGGTTCTTCTCAAATGACCAAAGCCATGCACGAACTCGGAGCAGCCACCAATTTATGGTGGAGGGGTGGGCTATTTATAGCCAGCGGCAACCCGACATGATATGTCCAAATTGACCCTAGGTCGATGGAAAACCAACATGTGTCCAATAGTCAGATTTCAAACACACGTTGAATCTTGACTTGGACTCCAAGTAAAGCTGACTCAACCAACTTTGCAAGAGATTTTCTCTCATTGTGTTCAGTCGAAGACCTAGGATTTTAGGTTGAGTATCACATCAGTTTTCTGACATTTTTTACCTCAACCCCACTCAACAGTTCAGTGGTTCCTATGACTCAGGAAAGAGGAAAACGAAACTACCAAAAGACTATGCCTTCAAGTGAATGTCTTCATGTGTCATTATGTTCAACATGAATGTCTTTGTGCACAATCAATGTCATCATAAATTTATAGGGTCATCTCCGATGGGTAAACTGAATCAATAGGGACTTCTACCTGTTTTCTCCTGTGAATCTCACAAACACATCACTCCCTCAACCAATATTGTCGTCAATACTCCAAAACCAACTAGGGGTGGCACTAGATGCACTTAAAATCTTCCCCTTTTAGTGATTGATGACCAACTGGTTGAAGGTTTTGTCGGTGCATTAGACATGGATGTGTAATACCCTGACATATGCACAGACAAGTTGTAGCTCTCCGGCCAAAGGAACGCCTTAATAAAAAATTAGGTCAAAATAAGCAACTCTATGAGAGATAAAGGAGCGCATCAAGAAAACCAAGGCAAATTGAAGGAAGAAGCACCAGAAATGGCCATCACCGGCAAGCTCGAGCTAGCAAGACGAAAGCCTGGTGAGCCTCGCGGCAAGCAGATCCCCGCCAGCCACCAGCGCTCCACCCCATCATATAGTTGATAGCCATCCGGTGAGGTGTCGAGCCCATAGGCGGTGTGGTGGAGCTCGCATGCACATGTCAGCTCGCCAGGGAGCGAATTACCTTTGTCGACACCTGTCCTAATGGCATGTCAAGCTATTAAGAGGTAGATGAGCAAGAGGTGCGGCAACCTTGCTGGGACTCCTCCTTGTTGCGACACCTAGCGATACATTAAGTTCATTTTGTCCTAACTAGTAGAGTTAGGTATGATTGTTCTGTTCTATCTAATCACCATCTAAAGACCCTTTTGCCACTGTGGTAACCCCTTGAGCTCTAAAAGGACGGCCATAGCAAACTTTACAAGGGTTTGAACCCATTGTAACCTCAAGCCTACGTGCCCGTGTAGCTTCTTTTTCCTAGCACCTTACTAGGGGAGAGCGCTCCATGCACCTATCCATACACACACCCAATACAACCAAGCAGGAGTAGGGTTTTACGCTTCTCAGCGGCCCGAACATGGGTAAATCTCGTCGCGCCCCTTGTTGCCATCGCTCTTCGCATTAAGTGATCCCCCTTGCCGAACCAAAAGGGGCAACCTTGTCCCATAGATCTCCGCCACCATGCTAACATCTTTGGCGCACCAAGTTGGGGGAAGCATTGGTGTGAACCAAGACAGCAAGTGACGCATCGATTTATTTGAGTTCTTCATCATCATCACCACCCATGGCACCCAAGAAGAAGGGATCATTGGCTCCTAGACCTTCCATGTCCAAGCTCCCATCGCACTTGTCTGCGGGTGGCGCAAGCGGCGCCGTCACCGCGGATGGTGCGAACGTTACTGCCGGCACGACCAGTGTAAGCGTCGTGGTCGCCGTGCCCACCGCAGGAGCGGGCGCTGGAGACACTAGGGCGGACATCTATTTTGACACTCTAGCAAAACCAACGATCATGGCGCGGGTGACGCGGGTTCTCAACCCCTGTCTCCTCAACGCGTCAGCGAGCGTAGCCACCAGAGCAATCCCGTTTGGTCGGGCACGAGTCACAACCCTCCTGCTGCGACGATAGCAACGGCGACGAGGGGAACAACGCTATGACACACACCTCACCCGTCGAGAGATGGGCTCGATGTGACGCCGAGCGGCGCCATTGTGCCTCCACAGTAGTGCCCGCGTGGCAAGTCACCTATTGTTCAAGCCCAAGATCTGCAAATGTCACCCCTGCCACGCCATCTTACCGCAACCCTTGCAGTTGGTCAACAAGATCGCAATGGCTCTCCTACTGGCTTTGCCAGGAGTCAAGCAACGTCGTGATCTTCGTGTTCCGACATGTCGTTGACAGCGACAGAAGCGATGGCATGGGCCCAGATGCTACTGGATTTCCCTCCGGTAGCTGACAAGATGGATGAGTGGAGGGCCACCATCTGGAGTTTCAATGAGTTTGCTGAAGCAAACAAATCCCAATTGGCAGAGCCGTCACGGCGCCCGTCGACCATACTAGTGGCCCAAGCTGATGCCTCTGTGGCAGGCGGTGCACCCACGGTGTAATCACCCCCCGCAACATCCTCAATAGCAACACCAGCACTCGCAGCAGACTCGGCGTGATGCACAATCTGATAATATGTCGATGGCTTGATTAGACTCATAGATGCAGCGAGACCAGAGGCAGGTGCTACTGGACAGGAAAACAGAGGATGCACATACCACCATTCAGCGACACCAGGAGGCACGCCATCAATCAGACGAATGCAACGGCCTATTCATTGATGAGCCAGTGCCCGTTGTTGCCGGGTACTTTCCTTACGAGGTTAGGTGCCCTCCCTTCACACATGAGCTGCGACAAGTCCCGTGGTCGTCCATCCGCATGTTCAAGCCCGAAGTACAAGAAAACTATGATGGCAAGCACAACCCGACAGAATTCCTGGGCATCTAAATGATTGTCGTACAAGCTGCAAGGGGAATAGATGAGAAAATGTTAGCCAATTACATCTTGTTGGTACTCAAGCCGAACATGAGGACTTGGTTGATTAACTTGCTAAAAAACTCCATTTCCTCATGGTCAGATCTATGCAACGAATTCGCTAGTGCATTTACTGGAGGGCAGAAACGCCCCGGGCTGCCCAGTGATTTGCAAGTGATCCCACAAAAGGAAGGAGAGTATTTGTGCAGGTACATCCAGAGATTCAATCGTGTGCACCGCAACATCCCAGATATACACCCTGGAGCTGTGATCACCGAATTCCACATGAATGTGCACAATCACAAGATGAGGGAAAAGATGCATATTCGGTTGTCGAAAGCCGTCAACAAGCTCTACACATTTGTAGAGAAGTGTGCTTGTGCTGAGGAAGGGAGAAGGCTTCCCAAGGAGGAACCTAGCCTTCAAGTCGATTCTGACAACAACGATGCTACCACCCGAAGAAGAAAGGTCGAAGATGCAATAGAAAGCGAAAGGACAGGTCGGTTATGGCTGTGGAAGGGTTTGGCAATCCGAACCCTGCCAAGAAAACCAAAACAGAGAGCGCCTATGGAAGGGTTTGGCAATCCGAACCCCACCAAGAAAACCAAAACAGAGAGCGCCAGCAATGAAGTAGCTGCATGCATTGATTGTCAGGTCACCGCAGCGGGAGAGAAAGCTGGAAGGTCTGATGGGTCATACTTCAAGATCCACCGTACCAAGGGTCACGACCTTCAAGAGTGGCGCCAAGTCGAACAGCTAGTTGATAAGCAAAAAGCTGAGTATGAGAAGCGGGGCAAAGAGAAGGGCTAGGATGGTACAGGTGGATCCAGCAGGATGGGTCGCGGCGGTCGAGGTGGACGCTGTGGCAACACTGCCCAGAAGAAAGAAAACCTGCCAGGGCAGAGAAAAGAAAGAAGAGGATAAAGAGAGTAAGGAGGATGATGATGAAGAGTCGAGTGAGCATGAGACCAGAAGGCAACTGAAGCCATGTGCATTGACAGGGGTGCATCTCTGCACTCCTCTCACCGCCAGCTCAACCAACGAGCTGATAGCAGACGCAGAAAGGCCCCTCAAGTGGTCTCGCACGCATATTATTTTCGATGCCGAGGACCATCCCGACCACAGAACCGTGGTTGGGTGCTTGCCATTGTTGGTTTCCCCGACAACAACCAACCTCAATGCCACGAAAATAACAGTTGACGGTGGGGCTGGCTTGAACTTGATATCTCCTGAGGTGATCGAGAGGTAGTTGATTCCTGAGGAAGACCTCAAGAAAACTAGGACATTCCAAGGGATCAACCCGGGGAGGAGCCAACCTAAGGGAAAGATCACACTGTCGATGATGTTTGGTGGGGAACTAAACTATAGAACAGAGAAAATCGTGTTTGGCGTAGTCAAGATCCCCTTGCCATTCGATGGAAATCTAGTTTGCCTTGCCTTGGCCAAGTTTATGGCAACATCACACTACGCCTACAACACACTGAAGATGCCAGGGCCTTTCGTCGTCATCACCATCAACTCCGACAAGAAAGATGCAGTCATATGCATCGACAAGCTCTACAGAGTTGCTGTGGCCATAGAATCCGTCAAGACCATGGCTCCCGCAAAGATGAAAAAGGGCAAGAAACCCAGCAAGATATCTAGCGAGACTTCCGGGAAGCACACCTCCTTGGAGTTCTGCGCACCCATTGAGGACTTGGTAGAAAACTCTGCCGGCAACAGATCCAAGGCCATTCGTCCTACGACAAAGAAGGTGCCGGCAAGGGAGGATGGAACTGGCAGTACCTTTATTGTTAGTGCCACCCTTGATAGTAAATAGGAAAGCGTGCTCATTACTTTCCTACGGGAGAATGTAGATGCATATGCATGGAAGCCATCTGACATCCCCAGTGTTCCGAGGGAAGTAATTGAGCACCGCCTTGATGTATGTCCCCATGCTCGGCCCGTCAAGCAGAAGGACGGGAAGCAAGCTTTGTAATGACAACAATTTATAGCGGAAGAGATCAAGAAACTTGAGGCAAAAGGATTGGTCAGGTGAATGTTACATCCAACTTGGTTAGCAAACCCGGTTGTGGTGCACAAGGCAAATGGGAAATGGACAGTTTGTATTGATTACACTTATCTCAACAAAGCATTTCCAAAGGATCCTTTCCCCTTGCCATGCATTGATCAAATTGTGGACTCCACTACCGACTGTGATTTGCTCTCCATCCTTGATGCCTGCTCCGGGTATCACCAGATATTCATGTCAAAGGAATATGAAGAGAAGACCGCGTTCATTACGCCATGTGTCACATATTGCTTTGTATGAATGCCTTTCGGACTAAAGAGTGTTGGTTCGAAGCTTGGAAGAGTAGTTTAGATTGGTTTCGAACCGCAATTACACAGGAATGTGGAAGAATACGTGGATGATATAGTGGTCAAAAACAAGGACAAATCAACCCTCATTGAATATTTGGACAAGACATTTGCGGACCTGCACAAAATCAAACTGAAGCTCAGCCCCCCAAATTGTGTGTTTGGAGTTCCATCCAACAAACTTCTCGGGTTCTTCGTGTCCTAATGTGGAATCGAAGCAAATTCCTACCAGATTAAAGCTATTGAATAAATCGAAGCACCCAAGACCGTCAAGCATGTGCGGCGTCTTGTCGAGTGTCTCGTGGCTCTTAGTAGGTTTATCTCAAGGTCTATTGAGCGCACCTTGCCATTTTTCAAGATATTGAAAAAGGTGGGTATGGTAAAATGGACTTTGGAAGTGGAGGCTGCGCTACATGACCTAAGAATATACATGTCCTCTGCGCCAACCCTAGTTGTGCCCAGGCCACAAGAAGCGTTGCTGCTATACTTTACGGCAACGAATCAAGTGGTCAGTGTTGCACTGGTCATGCAAAGAGAAGCTAGTGATGAAGAAACAACAGCGGCAAAGCCATCCCATGAAGAAGCAGTGTCCTTCCTGGCGGTTCCAGACGCTGGTGAGGTAAGAGCAGAGCAAGAGAAAGAGGTTTATCAGCATATTACATCAAAAAAGAAGATGGTGTAGCGGCCAGTATACTTTGTTAGCTCCCTCCTACAGGGGGGCTAGGTCAAGGTATTCAGGCATGCAAACATTGCTCTTTGTCCTACTCATGGCCTCAAGGAAGTTGTGCCACTATTTCCAGGTGCATGAGATTATGGTGGTCACTCGCTTTTTGTTGCATCGCATTCTGAGGAATTCAAAAGCAACCAGTAGAATAGTAGAGTGGGCACTAGAACTGTCAAGTTTGGCACTTAGGTTCGAGAGCACATCAACTATTCAGAGTAGAGCATTGACATAATTCATTGCGGAATGGACACCGACGCAAGATCATGAAATCCAAGAGTTAGCCCTCCCTGGCAGGGAAACTGAAAGAATTGGATCATGTACTTTGACGGTGCTTTCTCGCTGCAAGGTGCCGATACCGGAGTGCAGCTTGTCGCACCCAATGGAGAGCATCTCAAGTACGTGGTTCAAATGCACTTCCCCTGGGAGGAAGCTACCAATAATACTGCCGAGTACGAGGGACTGCTTGCTGGCCTCAGAATTGCGGTAGAGTTGGTAATCAAAAAGTTGATCGCCCGAGAAGATTATCAACTGGTGGTGAAGCAAGTGAGAAAGGATTACCAAAGCCCGTTGATAGATGCATACGTGGATAAAGTGAGTAAATTGGAGGAATGCTTTGATGGTTTGCAAACAGAGCACATCCATCATGCGGAAAATAGCATTGTTAATCAACTGTCAAAGTGTGATGCCCAAAAGCTTCCCATGGACCTAGGAACTTTTGTGCTCCATTTGAATCAACCAACAGTCACCCCATTAATGAGAGACGAGAAAAGACAAAAGCTAAGCACCAGAAAATATTTCTCAGCAGAGCACCCTGAATCCGCCAATGGAAATGTTGTCGAAAAGGATGTTGTGCTTGCCGGTGAGCAGCAGCCTCAAGCAGAATCTCAGGTTCTTGTCGTCGAGGTTAGCGCTCCTACAACCGATGAAATTCCTTTAGTCGTTGTCGTTGAACCACAGGCTCCGACATGGGCCAAATAGATAGTTTAGTTTCTCCAAACAAGAAAACTACCCGAGGAACAAGAGCATGCTGAGAAAGTAGGCCAACAATCTAGCATGTATCAATTTGTTAACAACATCCTATGCAGAAAAAGACTAAATGGAGTGAAATTGAAGTGCGTTTCCAGGGAAGATGGAATGGAGTTGTTGGCAGAGATACATGGAGGCACCTGTGGTTCTCACGTAGGATCAAGAGCCCTTGTTGGGAAGGCTAGTAACAAGATGTGACTGATCTAGTAACAAGATGCGACTGAGCTAGTAACAAGATGTGAAGCATGCCAATTCCATTCGAAGAGCATACATCAACCAACACAAGCCCTCCAAACAATCCCTCTCTCTTGGCCCTTTTTGGTTTGGGGGCTCGATATCTTAGGCCCCTTCCCTAGTGCTACCAGTGGCTTTGAGTTCTTATATGTCTCCATCAACAAGTTCACAAAGTGGCCTGAAGTAGAGCTAGTGACGAAGGTAACTACACAGTCGGCTATCAAGTTCTTCAAAGGATTGGTTTGCTGTTTTGGAGTCCCCAATAGGATCATCACTGATAGTGGCACACAGTTTATGAGCCATGCCTTCATGCAATACATTGAGAGCCTTGGAAGCAAGCTTTTCTTCACCTCCATTGCCCACCTGAGAAAGCAACAGACAAGTAGAAAGGACAAATGCTGAAGTGTTGTGCGGTCTCAAGACAAGAACTTTTGACGGGATGCACAAGTGCGGGAGGCGTTGGGTTGACGAACTGCTGGTGGTTCTTTGGTCTATCAAAATGGCGCCAAATCAAGCTACTTGTCAAACACCCTTCTCCCTAGTCTATGGTGCAGAAGTGTTGTTACTCATGGAACTCTTCTACGGGTCACCTTGAGTACTTGCCTACGACAAAGTAAGGCAAGAGCAGCAGCGGCATGATGATGCCATGCTCCTTGAGGAAGATAATCTCCGGGCAGCTGTGTGAGCTACACGCTACCAGCAAGCCTTGTGTCGCTATCATAGCCGCAAGGTTCATGCCAAAATTCTTGAGGAAGGCGACATTATACTTTAGCGTGTTCAGTCCGCCAAGGGAACAAACAAGTTGACACCGAAGTGGGAGGGCCCATACCGGGTAGTACTAGTCACCAGACCTGGCAGAGTCCATCTGGAGACCGTGGATGTCATTCGTGTGCGAAACTCAAGGAATATTGAGCATCTTTGAAAGTTCTACCCGTAAGGCGCCATTGCTGGGCCTTTCCCCGGCAACCCCTTTTCTACAATCATTATCTCTTACTCTTTTAGCCCTTTGTACAAAGCCAAGCGCAGATCCTAAGCGCATATAAATAATGATAAGTGCTCCACAAGCTTTCATGCATATTTACTTAGGTACTAACACATAGTATAGTGTGATAGCGCTTTGTGTGGGAGTCCTGCACCTCGGGAGTCCGGGCTGTGTAGCATGTGCCGGACTGATGGGACATGAAGATACAATATAGAAGGCCTTCCCCCATGTCCGGATGGGACTCTGCTTTGCGTGGATGGCAAGCTTGACGTCCAGATGTGTAGTTTCCTTTCTCTGTAAACTGACTCTATACAACCCTAGGCTCCTCTACTGTCTATATAAACCAGAGGGTTTAGTCCATAGAGGCTATCACAAATCACATAGGCTAGACATCTAGGGTTTAGCCATTATGATCTCGAGGTAGATCAACTCTTGTAACCCCTATACTCATCGAATAATATCAAGCAGGATGTAGGGTTTTACCTCCACTAAGAGGGCTCGAACCTGGGTAAACATCATGTCTCTCCTCTCTCCTGTCCCCTTCGATCCTCAGACGCATAGTTCGGGACACCCTACCCAAGATCGGCAGGTTTTGACACCGACATTGGTGCTTTCACTGAGAGTTCCACTGTGTCGTAGACGAATGGTATTGATGACATGCCTCGTCATTAACGACAACATCACCTCGGGAGAAACCCTAGCTCCGGAACAACTCCTCCCGCTTGGCGGTTTCACCATGGGCACCCATATGGCCTTTAAGCCAAGGGCAACCCTCAAAATCACTAAGAATCATCGTCATGTCGGCCTTGAACACCCCGAAAAGATGGATCCAGCAGATATTTCATCTTTAAACGAACTACTTGATCGCATTGCCGCCCCGGGAGTAGCAACAGACTACGATCGGATTGGGCTTAAACTCGATCACAGGGAAATCAGGACCCCGTTGATCACCCATATGGTAGTGGTTGTGGAAGAATAGGCCGATGATACTTCTTCCCCAGGTTGAGAACAAGCTATGTTCGGATTTCCGAGTCACACAAGCCGGATACCCACCTTAGGGAAGAGACCTCTTGTCCTACGAACATAGAACCGAGCGTTGAGCCCAAAGACCGCTAGGACACTCCGGACCATGGACCGGTGACTTCGCGGATTCTTCAAATTCCGGATGCAATAATGGGTCAGGATTCGGATTTCAGCCAGCCCACCCACCGCATACATTATTCCCCAAAAACTCAGGTCCTCCAGACATATGTGACCTAATGTATGTGTGGCAGCCACTTGAGGAAACAGTCCACCACTTTTGGGTCAGGTTCCTCCTTGTTAAAGACAAGATCAAGGACTGTCGTGACGATGACACGATTTTGATATTTCCTTGCAATTGCACAGACGAGGGAATCCTTAACACCCTCAACCGCCGCTGCATACTGCACTTTTCAGATCTGGCACACGTCGTCCAGAAGTTTAGTGCAATGGAAAGCACCTAGAAGGCACAAACAACTCGGTGGGATCCTCCGGTCTTCAAGCAACCCACTGGACGGACAAAAAGGATGCACCCCTATGGGGCACCCGATCATCATCCCATGGACAAAAAAGTGAATCCCTTTACGGGAAACAGAACTGTCCTTGATGAACTGCTCGATAAACCTTGCTAGATACACACAACGTGGAATACCGAACCAACACATAGCCTTTGGGCATGTTGGGTACTCCGGCAGGTGGCTAAGAGCGGTGAGGCCATCCTCACCAGCATTCCTCAAGAGAGGCACTCTTCGGAAAACGCCAATCTCAATGTGTTTACGGTGTTCGGGACCTTTTCTTCCAACAACCGGTGTAAGAGGGTGCTGCGCGACCTTACCGAACTCAACCAGGTAGCAGAAGTAAATTTTTGGAATGACATGGCGATAACCTTCACTACTGATGATGAGCCAAGGGCCAGATCTGTCCGAGCACCGAACACTTTGGTCTTAAACCCAGCAGAAGATGGCTTTCGGCTCACAAAAGTACTCATGGATGGTGGAAGCAGATTAAACCTCTTCTATGAAGACACACTCCAAAAAATGTAGGTGGATAAAAATTGCATTGAGCAAAGCGGCAGCACTTTCCGAGGCATCATCCCCAATCGAGAAGCCATAAGCTCGGGGAGGATCAAACTCGACGTCGTATTCGGCACGCCGAAAAACTATAGGTCCAAAGAGTTTCTCTTCCACATGGCACCTTTCCACAGCGGATATCATGCCCTGTTAGGGCAAGAAGCATTCACCCGCTTTCAAGCTATACCCCATTACGGGTACATAAAGCTCAAAATGCCAGGACCCAATGGAGTTATCACTATCACCAGTGACCCGGATATAACACTCCGCGCCGAAAACAAAACCGCATCACAAGCCCTTGAGGCGCTATCCGAGGCCCTAGCGGCCGATGAATTGACTACTCTGCACTCTACTGTGGACAAGGATGATGTAATCCTCGACAAGAGGCCCAAATCCATTTCCTTTAAACCAGTAGATGAAATAGTCAAATTTCAAGTGCACCCAACGGATCCTAATAAAACTACAGCCATTGGAGCACAGCTAGATCCAACGATTGACGCCGCCTTAAGAGCGTTTTTGCGCGAAAATTGGGACATCTTTGCCTAGCATCCTTCAGATATGCTAGGAATCCCACGCAGACGCCGAACACAACCCCAAAACAATTAAGGGCTTTAAACCAGTCAAGCAAATGCTGCGGTGCTTTTCCAAACCCAAGCGACAAGCCATGGGGGAAGAGCTAGCCAAACTACTTGAAGCCAGAAATCAAACACCCGAACTGGCTAGCAAACCTGGTCATGGTGCCAAAGAAGGATAAGTCTTGGAGCCTCTGTGTCGATTTCAAAGACCTAAACAAGGCTTGTCCTAAGGACCCCTTCCCACTGCCCCGCATTGACAAAATCAATGATGCAACTACAGGGCATGACTCACTGTGCTTTCTCGACGCATACTCTGGATACCATCGAATTAAGATGAAGGAATCCAATCAGGCCGCGATGGCATTCATCACTCCATATGGGCCTTTTTGCTTTAACATTATGCCTTTCAGGCTCAAAAACGCCGGCGCCACCTACCACCGCTTGATACAAACATGCCTGGAAAAATAAATTGGCAAGATGGTGGAGGCATATGTAGATGATGTAGTCATCAAAACCAAACATATCTAATCATTGGTCGATGACTTGCGCCTTACATTCGACAACCTCCGAACATATGACATACGGCTCAACCCGGAAAAATGTGTTTTCGGTGTCCCGGCCGGAAAACTGCTTGGGATTATTGTTTCCAATAGAGGGATCGAAGCAAATCCAGAGAAAATATGAGCCTTGTCGCAATTGGTGACACCAACAGACCTAAAGCAGGTCCAAAAACTAGTTGGGTGCGTGGCTTCCCTGAGCCGCTTTATCTCCACACTGGGAGAAAAGGCACTACCACATTATCGCCTGCTCTGACGTACCGATCACTTCGAGTGGACGGATGTGGCGACGGGCGGGTTAGAAGAAATAAAAACATTGTTAGCAAACAACCCAATCCCGACCGCACCAAACGTCGACGAACCCATGCTTCTGTACATATCAGCAACTCACCAAGTAGTGAGCATTGTCTTCGTTGTCGAACGAGAGGAAGAGAAACACACATTCCCACTCCAAAAACTAGTATATTACATATCGGAGGTCCTTACACCATGCAAATCCCGATACATACACTATCAAAAGATAGCATAAGCAATCTTCATGGCATCTCGAAAGCTGCGACGCTACTTTCAAGAGTGCTCGATCACGGTGGCCTCAGAAGTACCACTAAATGATACCATAAACAACCGAGATGCCACTGGCCGCATCGCCAAATGGGCTATAGAGCTCATACGATTCGAAATAACATACAAGCCATGTCGAGCTATTAAATCTCAGGTGTTGGCTGACTTTGTCATCGAATGGACAGAAACCGAACTCCCTAAACAGTATAGCACATACTCCAACTAGGTGATGTACTTCGACGACTCCAAAATGTTAGCCAGACTAGGGGCTGGTGTCATCCTAATATCCCATACAGGGGACATAGTCCGTTATGTATTACAAATCATGTATACGGATTCCAATAATGCAGCCAAATATGAAGCGCTCCTGCATGGACTCCGGATGGCCGTTTCTATGGGCATACAACACCTCGAAGTGTGTGGGGATTCGAACCTCACGATATCCCAAATAAATGGAGAATTCGACGCAAAGGATCCAAAGATGGCAGCCTACCGCAATGCCATACTTAGAATATCCGCTCGATTTGAGGGGCTCGAGTTTCATCATGTGGCTCGAGATAGTAATTAGGAAGCGGACATCCTTGCTCGTCTGGGAGGTAAACGCGACCCTGTCCCACCTAACACCTTTTTGGAGAGGCTTTTCAAACCATCCATGGTATGGCGGGACGAGAGTGGATATAACAGTCCGGCGTCGATCATACCCTCGGATGCCAAACAAGATTCAGATACCATCAGGGGCTCGAGCACCGAGCCAACACCTTCCTCTCATGTAATCATGGCGGTTATTGCTCCATGGACCGAACCCTTCTTGGCCTACCTTAATAGGCAGGAGCTCCCTAATAATCAGAACAAGGCCCGTCGCATAGTCCGATGCTCTAAGGCCTACAAAGTCCATGAGGAAGAGCTCTACAAGAAAAGCACCACCGGTGTCCTTCAAAGATGTGTATCCGAAGAGGAGGGGCGGAAACTCTTGGCCAAAAGACACGCTGGCCTCGGTTGTGATCACGCTGCAGCCTTGGCCCTAGTAAGTAAAGCCTTCCGTACAGGCTTCTTCTAGCCCACGACTCGAGTAGATGCACGGGCCCTTGTTCAATGTTGTGTAGGATGCCAGCTCTTTGCCAATCAAAGCCATATGCCACCCACTGCCGTAAGAACTATCCCCGTTACCTAGACTTTTGTGGTCTGGGGGTTAGATATGGTCTTACCCCTTAAAGGGGGAAGCCATAAGAAAAAATACCTGATGGTCATGGTGGATAAATTCACTAAATGGATAGAGGCCAACCCAGTAAAAACAGCAGAATCTGGACCAGTGATAGATTTCGTATCCAGTGTCATAAACCGTTATTGTGTCCCACACAACATTATCACTGACAGCAGTTCTAACTTTACATCCGATGAGGTAAAAAATTGGTGTGCTAACATGGGCATCAAGCTCGATTACGCCTCCGTATATCACCCTCAAACAAACGGTAAAGTCGAGCAGGCCAATGGCCTAATAATGAGTGGCATCAAACCCAGACTAGTGCGATCCCTAAAGGAGTCGGACAAACACTGGGTCGAGGAACTCGATTCCGTACTCTAGGGGCTGCGGACCTCGCCCAACCGCATGACCGCATACACACCATTCTTCATGGTGTACGACGCAGACGCTGTCTTACCCTGTGATATTATTCATGATTCACCTTGAGTGCGCAAGTATGAAGGGAGAGAAGTCGAGATCGATCGGCAGGACGATTTAGATAGCCTGGAGGAGGAGCGCGATGTCGCCAATGCTCGTTCTGCATTCTATCAACATCAAGCTCGAAGATACCAAAGCAGAGAAGTGCGGGCAAAGACTTATAAGGTCGGTGAGCTTGTTTTACGCCTCCTAGAGAAGAAAAATGACAAGCTCAAACCAAAATGGGAAGGTCCCTTCATTATAGATGAAGTTCTGACAGTAGGAGCCTACCACCTTCGCAATGCATCGGATAATCGCTTAGAAATGAACCCTTGGAATGCTGCTCGGCTCTGAAGATTCTATGCATAAGTGTGGCCATGCTTATTATTCGTTCTTCTGTCTCCTTTCCAAATTATTTTCCTTTTTTCCTATATATATGTTTCCCATGATGTGTTCGGATATGCTGAACACTCGAGGGCTACACATCCTTAAATGTGTACACTCCACCAAGACTGGGGGCTTCTATAAATAGAAGCTTATTATTATATGAAGCCTAGAGCTCACAATACATGTGTCGTTTCCGAATATCCATCCTTTCTTGCCATTATATGCACCTCTATGACTTAAGTTTTTGCCAAGCTGTGTTGCTTGGCTCGTGTGCTTATGCCCTACGTTCCCACTTGTTTGGCTAGGTCATAAAGGGAGCACCTCTGCGATTCTTACAACCGGGTTATCCGGACATGTACCTCAGACGGGTGAAGCCGAAAGCTAGCGTTCTTAAGAGAATAATTGGTCGGCGAACAAACGATGAACTGCCTTCGTTGCAATATAAAACTCGCAAAATATAAAGCTTCCTATGACTTTTTAGCATCACAGCTTAGGCATGCATAAATAACGCATGATGACCCAAGGAGAGGAACCCTTAACGGAACTATTTTCTCTGGAAGATGTTTCTTACGTTAAAAAGTAATATAACATAACTCCCCGAATACAGTTTGTCTGTTCAAGCACCATGACCGGATTGCTTGCTTTCGGAACATACTTGGTGTTTACCACATGTATAGTATTCAGAAACACTCCAACACTTGGGTTTCGGAGGTTGAGCAGAAGGTCTGCCATGACAATCTTTTCAAGTTTGGCCGAATATAAGTTTGGTGATAAAGTGCATTGTTAGATGGAATCAAATGCCTATTCTTCATCTATGCCATCTATAAAGCTAACCAGAATTTCTTGTCCATCTGGTCCCTGAGGTCCGACCCAGGCCATATGATTCGGATCAAGTCCAGTATACCGTGATTTCACCATGGCCCAGGCTTCTCGTGCACCTTCTCGACATGCTGATGCCTTCCGTAGTTCAAAGCAGCGTCAAGCTCCCTTGAATAAATTCACGAGCTCCTCCGTAATTTCTGGAGTAGAATAGGATGGCCACAAAGCCTTAACCATGTTCCTCATGGCTTTCCGAGCTCGCTCATGCACTTGGGATAGCTCTTGCAGCAAGTCGCCTTGAAATCTGGACACTTCTCCCTCGGGCCGCCCGGTTAACAAACCTACATCAACAATTTCATAAAACTTTCCATTAGGGGACCGTATGAAAGTCAGGACAAAGGACATACTGAATATATGCCGCCTTTTAGTTTCATGTTCTCCTTCAAGGCATCCGACAGTTGGGCTCGTACGTCCTTTAGTACTTCGGCTTGCTTGATGTTTGCATCTTGTAATTTGTTCTTCTCATCAATGGTTTGTGTTAATATATGTTGACCAGCAGCTTCTTGCCCTTCGGCATGTTGTTTGTCCGCATGGGCAGCCCTTAGCCTCTCCTCCAACTGCTCTGTCGATCTTGCCACTGAAAACAAAACAATGCATATTTTGTCACAGCCCTAGAATTTGCTTCCCTAGAATTTGCTTGCCATTAGTTTCCTTAAAGCATCCATGCATCATGTTTATTTTTCAATTAAAGCTGGAATGGGGATGACAAACCCTGGCACCAAAATTAAATCAAATATGTTCAACTTAAAAACATTTTCAAGAACCCAGAATGCTCTTTAGAAAAGTTCATCAATTTTGAATTGGTCTAGAACCTCTGACAAAAATGGTGCACACCTTTCTAGGTCATTTATGGATTTTTGAATTAAATCATAAGTAATTGCATTTGGACATTTAAATCCTATAAATAATTTTAAATATCCAGATAATCTTGAAAGTGTTTTAAGGTTGTTGGAAATAACCCAAACATATGCCACAATCATTTTCAAGATTTTTCAAAATGAATTAGTATTTTTACTAATTCAAAACAGAATAAAAGTAATAGAAAAACTGAAACAGAAAAAGAGAGAAAGAGAGAAAACCTACCAAACTTACCTGTGCAGCCCACCTGGCCCAACTCCTGATGACCCAGCCCACCAGGGCCTCCACCGTCTTCAACCTCCTGCCAGTGGGCAGGAGGGCGCGTGCCCGCCACGCGTGGCCACACACCGGCCACCTCCAGGCTGCCTACCTGTGCAACGATCCCCCTAGAGGCGCCACGACACCCTCTGACCCCCTCTCACTTCCCCTCTCTCGCTTTGGACTCCCTCCCCCTCCTCTGCTCCCTCTCCCGCGTTCGACCACGGGCACCCGAGAGCGCCAACGAGCACCACCGGGGCCATCGTCCACCCGGCACCTCGCTGTTGCTTCCAGAGGAACTGCCATCACCTTATGCGTCATCTGCACCAACCCATTCGACCGCAGGAGCCCTGTAGCGTCATCCCCGAGCTTGTCTTCTACCTCCGGCCGCCGGCAACCTCACCTTCGATTCGCCGCCGTCTCTGCGTCCCCGAGCTCGCCGACCTGCTCGTCCGACTCGCCGTAAGCCACTGACCCGAACCCCCCTCCTTTGCGCTCCATCTGCACGTTGTAGTTGTTGCTCCGCTGGAGACCGAACCGCTCCGCCGCACGAGCTTCTCGCCTCCGTGGCCACAGTCGTCGAAGCTCCCAACTGAGCACACCCACGTGCTCACCGCGCCGCGTAGGTGCTGTAGGAGCTAAGTACGTCACTCCACGGCCACCGCAGCCCCGTTCCCGAGTGCGCCCGAACTCCGGCCACCGCCGAGGTCGACGCCGCGCTCAACCTCGGCCACCCTAGCTGCTGCTGCTTGCTACGCTAGATGCGGGAGAGCTCTAGCTCCCCGCGGAAGCCCTCCGCCGCTTGTTTCGTCGCCTGTGCTGCGTTTCTGAGCCGCGCCGCCGTCTCGGGCCTCGCCGGCGTCATGTGGCCGGTGGGTTTGACCCATTTGACCATGTGGGCCCCACCCCTGGTCAAACCTAGATTAGTAGTTCAACTAACACTAATTTAGTTAGTTGGCCAACTATGACACTGACAGTGGGCCCCGCGTCGAGTCAAAGCACGAGTCAACGCGGGATTAGTGCCTCTGTCACTGACCAGTGGGTCCCAGTGGTCAGGTTTGACTTGGACCACGTCGGTTCACCAGATGACATCAGCATGATGCAAGGCTGACGCAGTAAATGCTTTTCTGTATTTTAAATAAATCTAAATGATTTATTTATTTTCAGAAAATCCCCTAAACTTCCAAAAATTAGAAAATAATCTATAACTCAGAATGAAATAAATTATATATGAAAATTATCAGAAAAATTCAAGGAATCTGTTTATGGCATTTGCATGCATGTTTGAACAACCTAGGGTTGCTGTACAGGGCAATTTTCATAGTTGACATTTAAATAAGCACATATGGAGTTTGAATTTGAACCCTTGGTTCAAACCAACTTCATTTAATATGAATTCTAGTTGCATTAGCTCAATCAACATGATATTGCCATGACATTATCATGCATCATAATTGTTGCATTGCATTGATTGTGTCCCTCTTTGTTTGCCGGTATTTGTCCCCTCTCGATAGACGTGGTTCCGACGATGAGTTCGATGACACCGATGGAGAACTATACTATCTTCGAAAGTGTCAGGCAAGCAAAACCCCCCTTGTTCATTCCGATACAAACCCACTCTCTCGCTCCTGCTCTCTTTTACTGCATTAGGACAACAACAATTCAACTGTTACATGCTGCGGTAGTTGAACCCCTTTCCTTTGCATGACCTGTCATTGCCACAGTAAATAGATGGAACCCACTAGCATGAGTAGGAGTTGTTTGAGCCCTGATGCCTACTCATTCATGTTTGCTTGTCATGCCTGCTATTTCTTAGAGTTGTGTCAGGTCTGATTCATCGGGAATGAATTGGAAAGTTGTGAACATGTCCTACTGTGTGAGCTAAGTGTGTGAACACGATTTGGTAAAGGTAGCGGTGAGAGGCCATGTAGGAGTACATGGTGGGTTGTCTCATTGAAACCGTTCTCAGGAACTGAGTTCTGTGTTTGTGATCCATGAAACAGCTACTACCACACATTGGGCCCTCAAATATGACCCCGCTCGACTTACTGACCACTCTCATCCTCTGTCCAGGAGTTGCAACTAGTTTCTGGTGTTTATAGGATATGTGTTGGTGGCCGTGCGTAGCGCTGACCCTAGGGGTGGGCTATGATGCAGTAGATACACCGTGGCACGGTGTACCGGGCGCCCGTTTGGTGTCTCGGGAACCCTGCACACATCCTTTGGGGCTGTGAGCGAAACTCCGGCCGGATCTCCTCGTGGATGGAACCCGAATAGGCGATAAACCTGGACTAGAGACTTGTGCGGTTAGTCAGGTCGTGGGCTACACCCACGTCGGCTTTCGCTTGAAGTCTGCCGAGCACATGTCATGTGCAGGCGCTAAGTGGTGGAAACATGTGTGACGAAGTACACCCCTGCAGGGTATAAAACTATTTGAATAGCCGCATCCACGGTAAAGGACTTCTGGCTTGCCTATAACAGTTCATAGACAAGTGAAAGTGGATACTCTAAAACTCGCAAGATAAGTGTGAGTGCTATGGATGGCCTTCTCGTAGGGAGACGGGAGCGGATCCATAGTGGTGTATTGAATGGTGAATATGTGGACTCGTGTGCGCCACCTCAAAAGAGTTACTTGTAGTCATAGTTTAAGATAGCCACCGAGTCAAAGCTGGCTTGCTGCAGTTAAACTCCACCACCCCCCTGTTGATACCGATGCATATGTAGCTAGTTCTGATGTAAGTCTTGCTGAGTACTTTTGTACTCACGTTTGCTTAATTTATGTTTTGCAAAGAGACTTCAGTCTTGCTAGTAGTTTCGCGTGGACTTCGATGTTTAGCTTGATATCTCAGCTACGATCTTGTGCCCTCGGCAGGATCTGGTAGATAGTCAGGCTTCTTAGCCTTTTTCATTTGTAGATGTCTGTGCTCAGACATGATAAGCTTCCGCATGTGCTTTGATTCGTATGCTATGATTGATGGGTCATGAGACCCCTGTTTGTAATATCTGCTCCTCAGAGCCTAATGAATAAATACTTGAGTCGTAGAGTTATGTTGTGATGCCATGTTGTATTTACACATATCAAGCATATTGTGTGTATGATTGAAATGCTTGGTATGTGTGGGATCCGACAATCTAGTTGTTTATCCTTGGCAGCCTCTCTTATAGGGAAATGTAGTCTAGTGCTGCCTTGAGCCATAGTAGTCCGCTACAGCCCGGTTCACCGGAGTCCTACCAGCCCAGCACTACTTCTCAGGACACTTGACTGGCCGGCATGTGTTTCACTTCGTTCCTGTGTCTGTCCCTTCGGGGAAATGTCACACGGTGACATCCGAAGTCCTGCCTAGCCTGCTACAACTCAGGTTCCCGGAGTCCTGCTAGCCCAGTGCTACAGCCTGGATTCACACGCTACTGACTGACATGCTCGATGTGATTCATGTATGCCTGTCCCCATAGGTTGGTGCCGCTTTGAGTTCACGACTAGCCATGTCGGCCCAGGTTCTTTGTCAGATGGATGCTAGCGACACTATCATATACGTGAGCCAAAAGGCGCATACGCTCTCGGGCCATGGTAAGGCGAAACCCGTGGGAATACCGTGCGTGAGGCCGCACAGTGATATGAGATGTTACCAGCTAGATCGATGTGACTTGGAATCGGGGTCCTGACATATTTAAAAATCATTGTTGGTTCAGAATCGTATTTTCTGAACACTGTTTTGCTTACCATCAGGTGACTTCCTGGAATTCTCCAAAATTTCCAGTTTGACGGTGACAACGGTTAGCTTGGTCCAACATTCTTCAAGATCCTTGGATGATGTGTTATTTTTCTCCATGATTACCTGATGATATAACGACCCTTAAATCAGTTGGGCCAACTGCTTCAAGTCTTGGGGGCTACTAGCATACGACCATGCAAAATTGTATCAAACTTTACCTGTATTTTTGTTAAGTACAATTGTATAACTCCGTCAAGGCTGTCTCGGGCGGCTCGGATATAAGCATCCGTTGAACTTAGTTCGGTGAATTCTTGTTCGGATAAAGCCGAAGGACGCATAGCTTCCTTCAAGCAATGGTGATTCATCACGCTCTCCATTTCGGAATTCATGACCAACACGTCATCTGAATCCTCTTGAGGAGCCGGAACGGGCACGGCATTTGCTTGTGTCTTAGCCGGCGAGTTCGGTATCGGGTTGGTGGGCATTTGGCTAATTGGGCGTTTTCCCACCGTTTGCCGCGTACTCCTCCTAAAAATAAAAAGGGGAGATTCTTAACAATCCTAGGCATGCATTAAGTACACATACCTCTTAGAAGAGTGTGAAGTCCTTATGGTACTCCTGGTTCCTTTCCGTTTTGAATGACGGCCTTGTGTGGGGGCCACCCTCGAGGAGACATGGTCCCTGGAGCGCCGATCCTGTTGAAGATCCAGATCAGTACAATGTATAAGGGTACAGACGGGGACCTCTTCTAAAGAAGGCTCTAGATACTCACAATGCAAAATGGGTAAAGGCGAGCATAGTCGGTGATGATGGCCACCTCCGAACCGTCAAGGCTCGCCTGATAGAATACCCCCTCGTCAAATTCTATATATATATATATATATATATATATATATATATTCGGATCCTCTCAAAAGCCAGGATCTTTGTCGCGATTATGATCCTCCGGGTGAGGAGAAGGACAGTGGACGTCCTCGATCATCCTCCTCCATGACTAGTTGGTGGCACCAAAAAAAAGTACATTCGACTAGTGTCTGTCATGCAGTAAAATAAGCACAGCCAAATCGAGATCTTACCCATTCAATAGGGGTGTACATGGAATAGGCCTCCCGGCAGTTTAACTAGAGAAAATCTTTTTTTTCGCCCTTGTACAGATCAACCAAAATGGAGGCCAGTTCGGCTAGAGTATCCGCACCCTGCCATCTGTAACGGGACGCATCATCTTCTCCATTGTAACAACATAAAGGAGTTACTCTAGATTGAAGAGGCTGCACACACCTCTTTATTGCGATCGCCATGACGTCAACTATTAAGAGTTCGGTGTGGGCCAGCAGCCTGACCTTGCTGACCAACCTCTGTATCTCCGCATTGTCCTCTTCTTTGGGTCTTCGGGGACGCTAGTTGAGGCACTTCTTTAGGGGAGCGCTAGAAAATTCAGGGAGACCGTGCGTGACTGGATCCGGCAGCGGAACATCATCCATATAGAACTATTCTGAAGACCACTGCGTGTACGCTTCTTTAGGAGTTCCTATAGTGTATCCGGATCCAGCAATACGCCATACTTCGGTACCACCCACTTAAAATATGGAACCCCCTTTGCGGCGGGAAATGAGGCAGAAGAATTTCCTCAATAATCTGAAATGGGCCACGATGCCCAGGAATTACTCACAGAGGACAACAAAGCCTGAGATGTGCAAAATCGAACCTGGGGTGAGCTTATGCAGTTGGATGCCATAAAATTCCAATAACCCCCAGAGGAAGGGATGGATTGGAAATCCCTGGCCTCGTAACAGAAACAGGACAAAGCACACCCTCTCCTCCTTACTGTGGTTGGGGAAACTCTCAGCCACTGCGTCATTGTCGATTGAATATAATCCCGCTCGAACTGGAACTAGATCTGCGAGGGGGAGGTAGCCCTATGTTTGGAGCTAGCTTAGTTGAAGATGAGGCACGGAGCAACTCTGCCAATCACCCTCTTGAGGGTCATGGGGATGCGAATAGGAGCCTAGGGCGCTGGCCATGATGAGGTCTTTTGTTTTGTGGCTAGACTTGGTCGTTTTTTTCCTTCTCCACGGTGTGATAGGGCCTTCGGAGATCCATATACCTTTATATAGGCGCCGTTGGAGCATGGCGAAGAGTTTATTTGAAAAAAGACATGGACCGTTCATATTCATCCTACGCGCGAAAATCGAAGCGCCATTGGGGGGAATTGTAAAAGACGTTGAGATTGCCGCCGTATTATCAACAGTCCGAATTATAATGAAGAACCCACCTTGCAAAGCCGATGACATGAGCCGAAGACTACGTCGTCACTGAAGGCATGTTCGGGGGCTACTTAGGGAGTCCTGGATTATAGGGTCCTCGGGTGTACGGGCTGTGTAGCATGGGCCGGACTGATGGCCCATGAAGATACAAGATAGAAGGCATTCCCCTGTGTCCGGATGTGACTCTCCTTTGCGTGGATGGCAAGCTTGACATCCGGATGTGTAGTTTCCTTTCTCTGTAAACCAACTCTGTACAACCCTAGGCCCCTCCGGTGTCTATATAAACCAGAGGGTTTAGTCCGTAGAGGATGTCACAGGTCACATAGGCTAGACATCTAGGGTTTAGCCATTATGATCTCGAGGTAGATCAAGTCTTGTAACCCCTATACTCATCGAATACAATCAAGAAGGACGTAGGGTTTTACCTCCATTAAGAGGGCCCAAACCTAGGTAAAGATCATGTCTCTCTTGTCTCCTGTCACCTTCGATCCTCAAACAAATAGTTCGGGACCCCCTACCTGAGATCGGCCCGTTTTGACACTGACACTTTGCTTGAATGAAATGACTAACATACCACAGAGGTATCCACATTACTGTACTCCTTTCCTACAAAAGGATTCCCCGCGTACATGCTTCCTGGGAGGAATGAACATGTGTTGGATTGGCGATTCGTTTCATTTCATGCGATAAGAAGTACAACAAAGAAAGATAAGCTAGAAATTTCCCTTGCATGTCCCTGTATTCATATGAAAAGCCATCTCGCGATGGAATTCTACCATGTTCTTGTTTCACGCACTAGCTCTGCCTCAAGTTCACTCAACAGAGTCTCTCCAGCTACATTCAAAACCGGCAAGTCGCTTTGCCGGTGGTCGTGCCCCGGCAAGCTCCAAAACAGCGTAAGGTACTTGAATCAAAAATTGTACAATGATGGAGGCAAGCAAGGAAGATAATTTCTTTTCATTACTTGAGCACATCAGACATACAACTTTTTTGAAAAACAAGAAGTGCTCGATAATGCATTTCTTGTCCCTCTCCTACTAGGGTTTACATCGAGCGAACGAAGGGCGAAAGGAGCACCTAGGCATGGAACTGTTCGCCCCCCCCCCCCCCCCCCCCCCCCCCGTGCGCGCCATGACCAGAGGGACACGGCTCGATGGGGACCCCGACAGGGAAGACCAAACCGGAGTCTAGGTGCAGATGATGGTGCTGCCGACGCCCAGCTGGTGATGAAGGTGCTGGCAGCGTTCAGTTGGAGTCTGAGTCGTCGTCTTGGTACTTGATGACTAGAGTCGTCCTTGTCTTCACCATCTGCGTCCTCCTTGTCACTATCGCTTGAGGACAAGCTTTCGCCATCGCTCGAGCTTTCCACATAGCCCCTTAGGGCCCGAAGATCTTCACGGAAAGCACATCAGCCTCCACTTGCTTGAAGTGGAGGAAGTTCCCCTCCGCCGAGTAGCGGGCACGAGAGAAGGATCTCCACCCTCGGGTGAGGTACATGACATCATTCGCGGGGAGATCCACGTTCACCCAAACGGTGCCAATTATGTAGCCGCTCACGCGCAACCATAATCCAAGCGGCTGGTCCACTTCCATCACCCTGGTGAAGGGACGAGGAACTTGCAACCTGCTCCTCGGCAGATCACGCAGCTCTACGAGGAACTCAAGCACGGTATCCCTCGTGTGGCCCTCCGCCGGGGGAGGGGATGCGGGAGGAGAAACCACCATTACCCCGGTCCAGCCTCCTCGACCACAGTCGCCGCGTTTACCGCGGCCACGTCCAGCGCCCCAACCGTGCATGCTGGAGCCAGCCTCAGTGGCCGCGGCTGAGGCAGAATCATGGCTACATGGAGAAGCTCTCACCGCCATGGTGGAAGAACAAGCATGACCCCTCCATCTCGCCATGATGAGAGAAGATTCAAGGAGAAATGGAGGAGAAGGAAGTGGATGAGCATCACCTCCCACGCCCCCTCCTTTTATGGGGAAGGCACGGGGTTTGGCTCTCCACTACCTTAGGGCAACCGCCCCACTCCACCAATCTCGCTCCATGCGCTTATGACAGGCGCTTTACTCCACCAGTCGTCCAGCCTCGCCAATCCGGCGTTCTGGCTTCTCTAATCAAGACTCTGCCACCACGACAACCCTTCTGTGCCAATCCCATGCCATGCACCTAATCAGCGTCATGGGGTAAGGGAAAAGTTGTAGTAAAGGAGGGAGTGATGGAAGAAGCAACAGTTACTTAAAACCACGTGTGGTCATGGGATCACCCACGTCGGGATTGATTGCAACCCACACATGTGCACACCCCCGGGTTTTTGCGCACACGATGGAAGTTGTTTAAGGACGACAACGCCTGAAGAAAGCTGGGAGCTAGCTTGAAGCTCAGGTTAATAAAGAAGCAAAGAAATTTTTAGAACATTGGCGTCAATCCGTTTGGCCCAATGTCAACTTTCATGTGCATTGTTTGGGCCTGACCCAAAGATGCCCTACAATACGTTTGGCCGAGGCCCGGGGGCTCCTGTCGGTACATTAAACATGAACAAGTAATACCCTGAGTTATGAAAAGACAAGTTGTAGCTCTCCTGCCAAAGGAACGCCTTAATAAAAAATTGAAGTCAAAAGAAGGAAGAAGCACTGAAGGAAGAAGCACTAAAAATGGCTATCACCGGCAAGCTCAAGCCGGTAAGACGGAAGCCTGATAAGCCCCATGGCAAGCAGATCCCCGCAGCCACCAGCGCTCCACATCATTAGATAGGTGATAGTCGTCCGGTGAGCTGTCAAGCCCGCAAACGGTGCGGTGGAGCTCGCATGCATGTGTCAAATCAAAGTGCATACATGAATAATTTGAAGATAATGACATGCACAATAAAACTTCTGCAGAATGACTTCATGCGCAGAAATTAATTTGGGTAATGCGCATGAAACTAGAGTAGCAAATGTAGCAGACGTCCATCACGACTTAAGTTTACAACCCAAAACCACAAATGTTCAAGACTGGGAGTTCTAAAACTTAACAAAATATAGGAGACCCGATCCAAAATTCCCGCTTGAAGACTATCAACCCATATGCTTCTCCCCCTTTTGTCATGAAATGACCAAAAAGTTATGAAGACATAGGGTGTCTAAGTGTTCCCGGACAGCGGTGGTGAATATGTTGGTGTAGCCGGGTCGATGTCGGTCTTGGCGGTGCGAAAGGGCTTGATGCAGCATCGTGACGCAGTGAAGTAAATGCTAGTGAAGTGGCGTCGTCTTCCCCATCAAGCACATGAGCATGGACGGTTGGTGCAGATGATGAGTACTCTGAGTCATCAATCGACGGTGTAGCATGGCACTTTGTAGTTTTTGGGGGCTTGGAGCCAAATTTGAAGCTCTCCTTGAAGCCATCGGCAGCAAGGTCTTCTTCAGAGCATAGTAACATGAGGATCTTCTAAGCACGTCTATTGGCTTCATGAGCGAAAGACGCATTTTTGGTACAGAGATTTCTAATGCGATTGACAACACCAAGTAGACTATGCATTTGGCGCTTCAACCAGTCATGATGCTTATCTTGCTTTTGATGAAGAGAAACTAGAAGTTCTATGTCTATCATTGTGCGAGCACTATAGTCGGTGTGAAGGGCCATCTAGCCCTTGTGGTTCGACTAGGGAAATGCACAAAACGCAAAGAGCAAGACTAAGAGAGGGCATAGGGAACTTTACCCAACTTCGGCCCACCTTTGTGGTGTAACACCTGCTCCTACTTTGGTGTATTGTATGTGTGGGAGCACAAGTACAAGGAGCGCTTTCCCCCGAGAAGGTGCAAGGATAAGGCAGCTACACGTGCAAGTGTGCGTGGAGTTGAATTCGGTTCGAATCCTTGTAAAGGTTGCCATGGCCCTCCTTTTATAGCTCAAGGCGTTAACACAATGGAAAAACAATCATTATCTAGTGATTAGATAGCGAACAGTGCTATCATTCCTAACTCTGCTAGTTAGGAAAAATCATTAAATGCATCGCAAGGTGACGCGAGGAGGAGGGGGCCCAGCAAGGTTGTTGCACTGCCTACCTAGCTAACTCCTATTAACTTGACACGCCATCTGAACGGGTGTCGATAAGGGTAAAACTCCTTCCAGTGTGCTGACACATGACCGACAAGCATCACCTAACTTCCTGTGGCCTCGACCCCTCATTGATTCAAGACTAGCGACTCAATGAGGTGGAGCGCTGGCAGCTACCGGAAGCTTGTCGGCCATGGAGCTTGACCAGCCTTCGCCATGCCGGTTCGGTTTTACTAGCAAGGACGGTTTCGGGAGCTTTGTCTTGTTCTTCTCCTTAGCTAAGTAGGTCAACTTGGCCTTGAGCCTTGGTCTTCTTGATGCGCTCATTGATCCCCAAAGAGCAGCTTCTCTGGCTTGGGGATCCTCCTTATAGCTCATCAACCATCGTCTTGTCAATCTTTAACAAGTTACTTGACTGGCAAGGGAACTGCTACTTGTCTGTGCCTAAGTCAGGGTATAAAACACCCATGTTTTATACACCAACATGATCCCCTAGGCCTGGTCCATATGCGTTGCCGAGTGTTGTTGGGCTAGGCCCAAATGATCAAAGACATGCAGCCAGGATTGATAAAAAAAATTGTCATGATGATATCTATATCTTGAGATCTTCTTTCCTTCTTCATTAACCTAGACTTGTGTTGATCCCTGGCCATCTTCCATCAAATCCAGTTATCGGGTGGGTACCCACCGCTTGTATAGAGACCAGGAGCGAGCAGGCACGTGGGTTCTCACTGGGCATGGCCTTGACAAGTCCACAATCACCCATGGCTAGGGGTAACTGCCATGTCTGTCATCACTTCCTCCTTTAGTGCATCCCTCCCCACGACGCGCGTCATACATGAAACGTGGGACTGGTGGAGAGAGGCGATCGTGGGAGTAGTGCGTTGAGCAAAGGAGGTAGGGTGTCGGATTGGCAAGGTTGGACGGTTGCTGGAGTAATGCATCAGCCAGAAATTCTGGTTGCGGGACTGGCGGAACGGGGTGGTTTCCCTAAAATATTGGAGAGCCAGCCCCGTGCCTCCTGCTATAAAGAGGGAGGTTGTGGAAGGCGATGCTCGTCCACCTCTGCCTACTCCATTCTTCCAGTATCCGCCACCACCATGGCGAGAGCGAAAGGTCGAGCTCGTGCTTCTATCTGCATACCCCCGCTTTGGCTGCGGTCATGGAAGCTGGCTCCAGCGCTCAGGGCGGGGCTACAGGTCGGGGTTGTGGAAGACGCGATGCTTGGGGCTGGGTTGGACAGAGCTGAGTGCTGATCGTTCCACCCCCAGCTCAGTTTTATCATTTAGTTGCGCGACCCACCATGAAGTCAGCTGCGGCTCCCCTGTCCCTTAGCTAGGGTGACGGCGGTCGACCAACCGATCAATTGTGGCTTCACGTCAATGGCTGCTGCAATGACTCGGTTTGGGTGAACGTCAATTTCTTTGCCGACGACATCATGTACCTCACGCGTGGGTGGAAATACTTCACCCATGCCTATTATCTAGGGTGGGGGCATCTTCTCCACTTCAATCTAGTTGAATCCGACACGCTCTCCATGATGTTCTTTGGAGCTTTAGTAGGTCGCATGGAGTGCTGACGGAGAGCTCAAGCAATAGCGAAACCTCCTCCTCGAGCGAAAGCGATGAGGAGGATGATGGTGAAGACAATGACGGAGGGTCCCCGGGCGTCAAGATCGAGGATGACGGCTCTGACTCCAGCTGCACGCCGACAACACCATCATATGGCCTACCGGGAGCAAGTTGGGCTTCGCCTAGGCATCCCTTTAGCCCTGAGTTGCACTCAATGTAAACACTGGGAAGAAAGGGCTAAGAAAAATATTATCAAGCACTTTTTAATAAATATATGATACTTTTCATTCTCAAACGAACGTGTACTGTTCTCCTTATTCATTTTCATTCTTGTATGATTTCAATCCGACACCCTACATGGCTTGGAAGGTTGCCGGAACGCATACTTGCCGCGGGCGCTTCGAGGAACTGGTCCTTAGCAGCCTGCTGGAAGTGATGTCACCGGCAAGGCAACTTGCCGGTCTCAACGCAGCTGGAAAGATCTTGCCGAGCGGACTCGAGGAAAAATAAGACCGCGAATAAAGATAACAAGATTCCTCCGCGTGCAGGTTTCTCATACAACACAATATCATGGAAAGAGGAACTGCAAATGTAACAAAGAAAAAAATATTCGTCTTCCTAGTTATATTTCTTTAATGTACTTCATGTCGTATGAAGTGTGCGTCAATGCCATTTGAAGTGGTACTCCACCATCACTCTCCCACGGGAAACTTGTCTGCGAGGAATCCTTCTGTCTTTAAGAAAAATAAAGAAGAGAAAAGAATGGTATGGAGGCCTTGGCGGTCCGTTAGCCATTTCATTCAAGTAAAGATGTAATCACAATGTTACGCCTATTGATACGTAATAAATATGCATAAAAGTTGTGAAACACTTAGATTTATTCACATGTGCACAGGGTCTGCGCCTGGCTTTGTACAAAGGGTTACAAGTCTTCAAGACAAAGCTTGTACAAAAGGGGTCACCGGGGACAAGGCCCGACAACTATGCCTCATGTGTAGAACTTGCAAAGATGCTCGATACTCCAGGAGTTTTGCACACGGATGCCATCTTCGGTCTCCAGACAGACTTCTGCTACCCGATAAGGGCCTTCCCACTTTTCCATCAACTTGTTTTACCCCTTGGTGGATTGGACACACCGAAGGACAAGGTTGCCTTCCTCAAAGCTTCGAGCATGAACTTCATGTATATGATGGTGGCACAAAGCATCCAGGTAGCGTGCGGCTCGCACAACTACTAGAAGATGATTGTCGCAGGAAAGCACGGCCACCTATGGGACCAAGGATCCCTTGCTAGTCGGTAGGGGGGATGTCACATTGCACAAAGAGCATAAGAGCATGGGGCAGCATGGCGAAGACCATAGGAGAAATTTTACCCAGGTTCGGGCCACCGTGAGGCGTAAAACCCTACTGCTGCTTTGGTGGATTGATGGTGGAAAAATGGTGGTGGTCGCAGTGCGTTTGCCCGGTAGGGTCGCCCCGTGGCGAAATGGCTATGAGCGTATGAAATATGAGGGGGGTGGATTCACTAATCCAGTCTCCAACCCTTCCTAAGGTTGCCTCAGGCCTCCTTTTATAGGTAAAGGGGTCACCACAGTGGCAAATCAGTCATTATGCACTGATAAGATACCAAACAGTGCTATCATACCTAACTCTGCAGGCTGACAGAGCGCATTAAATGCGCCGCTTGACGTCACATCGTCACTTGCTCGGCAAGCCTTGCCGGGAAGGTTTGCCAGCTTCATACCTGCTTGCTTGACATGTTGTAGGACGGGTGTCATCTGTGTATAATCTCTATAGAAAGAGGCCGCCATGTGGCAAATGGCTGCCACTTAGTCACTCTGCATCTTGACACCGCACTGATTGATGATGTGCGTCATGGTGAAGTGGATTAGTGAGGTGGTTGCGTCTCCGTGAGCCCGGCAGGCCGTACCAGGGGGGTCTTGGAGGTCTTCTGGGTTGACCCCGTCCTTTCCAGGCCCGCCTGACCGAAAAGGGAGGCTTTTTTCCTGGTGGATTTTTACCTCCCTGGCTTGGCCTTGGTCCTCTTGATCTGCATATTGGCCTTCTAAGAATCTTGATTTCTTGTACTTTGGCATGTCCTTGGTGCTGTAACATTTCCCCCGTGCCTGTGCATAGTCATGGCAATGGACCCAGGGTTTGTTAAACCGACAGAAACCCCCGGGCCTGCCCTGAACACGTTACTCAGCATCGTCGGGGTAGGTCCTAGTAAGTGCACAGGCAGGGGTGTAGAGGAGGCTGGTCTCCTGGGGTCCTCTTTGCTCCTTCATTAATCTTGAATCCTGGCTAGTTTCCGGTTTCCCCGTGCGTCAAGTAAAGCCAATAGTTGTGGGTCCACTCTTGCAATGGCCCGTGAATGACTTTAATGCATGGGGTGGAAACAGCCCAGTTACTCTTCCCACCACACCCTTATCCTCCACCACGTATGAGGCATGCATCGCGCCGGGTACGTAACTGAGGCGCGTGGTGCGGGAGAGCATCAAGACGGGGGGCCCGACCTTCATTGATTGGTGGAGGAGGGCAGTGGTCGCTTGTTGAGGGAGCGACTCCCCTCCTCTGTCTTCTGCCTCCTACTGGTTATGTTGAACAGAAGGGCCAATGGCCAGGCCCCGGGCTCCAGCTTGAGGTTGGTGACATCGAATGCTTCTGCTAATGCTAGGTGAGTGAGCCTGGTCCAAGCCTGGAGAAGACACGGCGGACAAACTGCCCGTGGCGCGGGAGATATCAAGCTTTCCCATCATGGGAAAATGCTTGCTCCTGCTACCATGGTTGGTTGCCCACCAGGTAGCGCGGCATTCGGCCCTGTTCTGCCACTGCTTGTTGACCCGGTAACCGAGCCCTCGTCGTCTTCGATACTCGCCAAGGAGACAGGGCTAGGGATCGTTGGTAATCCCAGCATTGTCCCTTCTGGAGGCCTTAGGGCTGATGCTGATGAGAGGCGCGTCTTCCTACCCGCCGAGGTGCGGAGCACCGCGCCTTGAGCCCCCTGGCCGTCTTGGTTGCTCATCGTCATTTAGGGGAAGGTGCCAGGCTGGAGTCTTGGCGCTTCTCGAGAGTAGAGGTGACGAAGAGAAAACGAGGGAAGACGGAGAAGGCGGGTGGCGGGCGGTCAGGTAAGAGTACGATGGCGTGGATGCCTTTGCCTCCAACCGGCCGCCTGCCGCCTTGTCTTTCCGCTCTTCCCCTTCCTCCCCGGCACCATCATCACCAGTCTCTTTGGGTGATTGCTAGGGAGGGATGTTCTCTTGGCGCCTTCGCCTCCTCTCCAGCAGTCTTCGAACTGAGCTTTGGTGGATGACTCCATCGGCGCCCAAGCCGGGGCTTCTTACTGTTGTTGGAGGTAGTGACCAGGGGACTGCCGATCTGCTCTTCGTGCCCCTCCTTCGCAGCCTCATCACTTTCGATCTTGGCAGGCCATGCCCGGCAGGTCACGACGAGATCAGGGTGGGCCAATGCTTGAACGCCTCTTTTGTCCTCCCCCCTTTCCACCGCAATACCTGGTGGAAGGAAAACGAAAAGAGGTACATCACGGGGCACATATCTTTTTTCAATCTTAAACCTGTAGGCACTAGCCAAATTTTAGTTCAAATAATGTAATCTCTCAAGTCCATGTCTATGTTCTCTAAGGCTTGTACTTGTATTACCAGTGTATTAATGAAAAAGATGAACCTTGCCGGGAACTCGTGCATGTATATGTCAATGCAGAGGCGGAATTCCTATTTAGTTGAAATAAACGAGTCTTCCCCGGTAGGCTACCCTGCCGGTACCCTTTTATTCTAGCTGCCGGAGTACTGAACCTACCGGGTAGAGATAAAGGGACCAGCCCCCCACCAATCTCTTTTCACCAAAGGACACTGCGACCATCCTGGTTGAAGCAACGTTGGAGTCCAAGGATGGGAGCACCTAAGTTTCAAAGAGCGACGAGGTTTTCTAATGCACAAGTTTCATCCTAAAGAACACTTATGGACAAGAGGTAGAACTTATCTATTTGGCTTGCCAGAGATCACATCGCTGGTTCATCTTCCCAACTCCCGGTAGAGGTCAAGCTCACAACAGGAGCCTGCAAACCTCATGTAGATGGAAATGATGCCAGATGCAATACTATCTATATGCATATGCAAATGCTTATGAAATGCTTATGCAATGCTCTTGAAATGCTCAGGCATACATGCATGCAACTTGATCTGCCCCCCAGTGCTTTGTGTATTTCTCTGTTGCTCAGGGTCATCGCCTGGCTTTGTACAAGGGGTTACATGCAACTGAGGCAAGGCATGTACAAAAGGGTGGCTGCCAGGCAGGGCCCGACAACCGCGCCTTATGGGTAGAACTTGTGGAGATGCTCAATGTTCCATGAGTTTTGCAATTGAATGCCATCTCTGGTCTCCAGACCAACTGCGCTAGGTCTGGTGACTCGAACTACCCGGTAAGGGCCTTCCCACTTCGGCATCAACTTGTTTGTACCCTTGGCGGACTAATCACACCTAAGGACAAGGTTGCCTTCCTCAAAACACCGGGCATGAAACCTCCGGTTGTGATAGCGACGCAGGGCTTGCTAATAGCGTGCAGAAAGCGTAGCAGCCCGGAGACGGTTCTCCTTGAGTAGCACAACATCGTCATGCCAGTGCTGATCTTGCGCTACTTCATCATAGGCAAGCACTCAAGGTGACCCATAAGTGAGTTCCATGGGGATAACTGCTTCTGCCCCATAGACTAGGTAGAAGGGAGTCTGCCCGGTATCTCAATTTGGTGTCGTTCTGAGGGACCAGAGAATTATCGGCAGCTCATCGATCCATCGCCTGTCGTGCTTCTGCAGCGTATCAAAGGTTCTTATCTCGAGTCCTCGCAACACTTCAGCTTCCGCCCTCTCATCTTGCCCATTTTCTCCTGGGATGTGTGACCGAGGAAAATGAGATCTTGCTTCTGTGGGCATGACCATATTGCATGATGAGGCCAAAGATGAACTTTGGCACGCCAGACTACCTCGATCTAGCTCCTTGTAGCAGGGAACTAATGAAGTACACTAGGCGCAACACCACTTTCTTCTTTCTCGTGTCCTTGGGGTCGCCCTCGCTGTTGTGCCCATTTCAGCCTTGATCCATGCCTGGCTCTTCCAGTCTTTGCTCACTTTCTGCTTCTTCCACCTCCTGCTGTGCCACCAAGGCTGCACCAACCACTTGATTAGTTGCCGCCAAGTATCGCAGCAATGGCTCTTGCGGTTTGGGGGAAACCTAGGTGGGCATAGAGGATAAGTAGGCCTTCAACTCTTGCAAAGCTGCATCTGCTTCTGGGGTCCACTTCATGGGTCCTTCCTTCTTTAGGATTTTCAAGAATGACAGGGCGCGCTTGGCAGACTTGGAGATGAATTTTCTTAGCGCAACAACACACCCTATCAAACGCCTCACATCCTTGACTATCCTGGGCACTTGAATCTGCTCGATAGCTTTGATCTTGTCTGGTTGGCCTCGATCCCTTGATGGGACACAAAGAACCCAAGTAGCTTGCCGGAGGGAACTGTGTGTGTCCTGGGAATGGGGATACCCAGGCTTGCTTGCCTACGGCCCGGGGCGTGGCTCATCCAGCGGCCTGGTACGACCCATCTTCATCAGCAAACACTCAAGACCCTCATGAGGGGCCAAGCCTCGCGAGGAGGACAACACAAGTGTTGGAAATATGCCCTAGAGGCAATAATAAAATGGTTATTATTATACTTCCTTGTTCATGATAATTGTCTATTGTTCATGCTATAATTGTATTAATCGGAAACCGCAATGCATGTGTGAATACATAGATCACAACACGTCCCTAGTAAGCCTCTAGTTAACTAGCTCGTTGATCAATAGATAGTTGTGGTTTCCTGACCAGGGACATTGGATGTCATTGATAACAAGATCACATCATTAGGAGAATGATGTGATGGACAAGACCCAATCCTAAGCATAGCACACGACCGTGTAGTTCATTTGCTAAATCTTTTCTAATGTCAAGTATCATTTCCTTAGACCATGAGATTGTGCAACTCCTGGATACCATAGAAATGCTTTGGGTGTACCAAACGTCACAATGTAACTGGGTGGCTATAAAGGTGCACTACAGGTATCTCCGAAAATGTCTGTTGGGTTGGCACGAATCGAGAATGGGATTTGTCACTCCGTATGATGGAGAGGTATCTCTGGGCCCACTCAGTAATGCATCATGATAACGAGCTCAATATGACTAAGGAGTTGGTCACGCGATCATGCGTTACGGAACGAGTAAAGAGACTTGCCGGTAACGAGATTGAACAAAGTATGGGGATACCGACGATCGATTCTTGGGCAAGTAACATACCGATAGACAAAGGGAATTGTATACGGGATTGATTGAATCCCCGACATCGTGGTTCATCCGATGACATCATCGTGGAACATGTGGGAGCCAATATGGGTATCCTGATCCCACTATTAGTTATTGGCCGGAGAGGTGTCTCGGTCATGTCTGCATGGTTCCCGAAGCCGTAGGGTCTACACACTTAAGGTTCGGTGATGCTAGAGTTGTAACGGGAATAGTATGTGGTTACCGAAGGTAGTTCGGAGTCCCGGATGAGATCCCGGACATCACGAGGAGTTCCGGAATGGTCCGGAGGTGAAGATCGATATATTGGACGAAGGGTATTGGAGTTCAGAAGTGTTCTGGGGGTACCAGGCTATGGCCAGCATGACCGAAAGGTGTTTCGGGAGCCCCGACAAGTATTGTAGGGCCTCATTGGCCAAGGGGAGGGGTCAAACCAGCCCACTAAGGGGGTGTGCGCCCCCACACCCTTTTCCCACGTTACTTAGGGAGGTGGGGCGCCTCCACCTAGCTCGGGAGGCAAGCCTCCACCTGCTTGGCTTAGGGGGTGTCGGTGTCAAAACCGACGGATCTCGGGTAGGCCGTCCCAAACTGTGCGTCTAGGCCGGATGGTAACAGGAGGCAGGGGACATGATGTTTTACCCAGGTTCGGGCCCTCTTGATGGAGGTAAAACCCTACGTCCTGCTTGATTAATATTGATGATATGGGTAGTACAAGAATAGATCTACCACGAGATCAGAGAGGCTAAACCCTAGAAGCTAGCCTATGGTAGGATTGTATGTTATGGTTGTTGTCCTATGGACTAAAACCCTTCGGTTTATATAGACACCGGAGAGGGTTAGGGTTACACAAGGTCGGTTACAAAGGAGGAGATATCCATATCCGTACTGCCTAGCTTGCCTTCCGCGCCAAGTAGAGTCCCATCCGGACACGAGACGAAGTCTTCAATCTTGTATCTTCATAGTCTAACAGTCCGGCTGTCCGGAGACCCCTTAATCCAGGACTCCCTTAGTAGCCCCTGAACCAGGCTTCAATGACGATGAGTCCGGCACGCAGTATTGTCTTCGGCATTGCAAGGCGGGTTCCTTCTCCGAATACATCACAGAAGAATTTGAATATGAGGATAGTGTCTGACCCTGCAATATAAATTCCACATACCGCTGTAGAGAGAATAATATTTTCGCAAATCCAATCTACTGACTCATTTTGGTAGCATGACGTTGTGTGATGGCCCGGCGATTATTCGAACCGTTTTTCTTCAACCAGCTCTACACATAACGCGAGGCGGTTTCTCGACACGTCTTGTCGAAGCGGAGATCATGTTCCCCCAATTACGAGATTCTCATTAATGCGGTCGTGGGTAACCTAACCATGTCTAGGACTCCTAGATTATAGGCAAGTCCTAAACGGCTACGGAGAGGACGCTTGATATTCACCCTCTTTATAAAGGGACAAGGTTTTCGCTTTTTCCCTCTCGTGCTCAAGCGAACCCTTCCCCCGCCTTGAGTTCTAACACCCAAAGCCCAGGTTAGGTGCTCCGGATCTTCAATCATGTCCGGATCCAGCCTTCAAGGCCAATGGATGCCCTCCTCTGTTACGGAAGAGGATATTAAGAAGTTGAGGGAGGCCAGATACCTGACCACCGAGGTTTCGCATCGGCTGCCTGCTCGAGGGCAGATCGTCCCTACTCCCAAACCCAACGAAAATGGGGTGTTCGTCTCCCACTTCCTCCGAGGTCTAGGCCGCACTCTGGATCCCTTTGTCACGGGTTTGATGTTCTATTACGGGCTAGATTTCCACGATCTAGCTCCAGACTCCTTTCTCCACATCTCGACATTTGTTGTCGTGTGTGAGGCCTTCCTTCGCGTTACCCCTCACTTCGGCCTATGGCTCAAGACCTTTGAAGTAAAGCCGAAGATGATCGAGGGGCAACATGCAACGTGCGAAGGTGCATCAATAGGCAAGATGGCCGAAAGGTTCCTTTCTAGAGGTGTCCGAATTGTGGCAACGAGAGTGGTTTTACGTCAAGGCTCCCAGAAGTGCCAAGTGGGCGGCTGCCCCCGCTTTCCGCTTGGGCCCCCCACCACAATTGATGTCATGGATTAGCAGAGGTCTGAGGTGGGGTAACGCCAAGGACGTGCCTATATTGCAAAGCCGCATCCGAGATCTCTTCAAGGGAGATTTTAATTTGGTTGCGGTAATACATGTTATCCTGGTTCGTCGAGTCCAGCCTTGCAAACGCCAGCCCCTTCGCTTGTGGGAGTTCAACCCAGAGGGAGCGCGTGCCATTCAAAGTTTCCTCGGCTTGACGCACGAGGAGATGTACAAGTCATTCTTCGGACCTCAAGTAGAGTGTCCGGATATTACCGACGACGTGGGCCTGAGCAGTAACCGCGCCGCCAAACAAGTAAGAAATCCTCTGGCCGAACACACCATCTTTTATTCGTCATGAAGTTATTTCTGAGAGTTCACTTTTTGACCAGGACTGGCTAACAAAGGCGAAGATGATTCGGTGTTTGGCCCCCCTCCCTGAGGGTTTGGAAAATCCAGTATTGGAAAAGATGCTCGAGGTCGCTCCTTGCCCGGATCCCTCGAAGGAAGATACGGGGGGGATAATACAGGCGGACGCGGGCCCCTATCTCTGCCAAATCCAACCGATGGAATGAGCGTCTCCATGAAGGAGGATAACCGGGGGAGGAAAAAGTCTGCTTCCGAGGATCCGGAAGTCGAAGCCTCCAAACGGGAGAAGAAGTCTCCCACAGAGGGTCCTGCCTCGGGGGGTGCTTCTGCTGCACAAAGTCCACGGGGGGATCAGCCCTCCAACGAGTCGTAAGTGATCCAAAATACTTTAATAGTAAAGGTATGCTATATTTCTTCTGAGAAAATAACCACCGCATATATCTTGTAGTTCGGGCCTTAGCCCCTCTCAATCGAGCTCGTCTTCAGGGGATCTTCTTCCAGAGATGATGGAGAGCGAAACGCCTCCCCCGGACTCCTCCACTCAAGAAGCGGGCGACCCCGAAGTGTCGTCACGGAGGGCCTCTCCAGATCCGGTGAGGCCAGAAGATAATCCCATGGACCCCCAAAGTCCCCAGCGTCCGGCTCCCGAAGAGAGCAGACGAAAGAGTCCGGCACCGTTTGGTATGCGGTCAGACGTTCTGAGGGAGTTGGTGGGGCGAGCGGCCATCTCAGAAGAACACTGTACGCTGATGGTTACAGTGATTGAGGGAATTTCGTCCGCCGAAAGCGGATTACATGAAGCCTTTATGAGTCTACTGACAGGCTTTGAGGTACGTGAGATAATATGTGATAGTACCGCACGTGTTAGGTGTGCCCTGTGTAGATAGTAGCCCCTGAGACTCTGGTTGTCGTCGAGAACGGCGGCGAACGGAGGATCATATTCCCAGGCAATAACCAGACTGCCCCTATGTGCAGGTGGTGGAAGCTCCGGTGGCTAGCCGGACTAGTGAGTTTGCCAAATTAAAATGGCAACTGGATGCGGAAGACGCCGACATCGAGCTTGTTAACAAGAGGCTTGACGAGGCACAGGGTAAGTGTTATTATCTGGTGAATGCCACATAGTAAGAGCAGCATGATGCCAGTATCTTTAATATGTTGTGACTGCAGATGGAGCTGCCGCCGTGGAAACCTTGTGGGCAGAACTTGCCTGAGCCAAGGAACAAGCGAGGATTTGTAATGCGGCTGCTTTGAAGGCGGCCGAAGAGTTGAAAGCCAAGAAGGCCGCACATTGCGAGAGCCAAGAGAAGATGGCCAAGATGGCCGTAGAATTAAAAGACACTGTCGAACGTTGCCGGGTCCTTGAAAAAGAAAACCGAGCGAAGGCAACGGACCTTGAGAAGGCCACGATGGCGGACAAAGACACCCGTTCTGCTATGAGAGCGAAGAAGGAGGAGCTGCGGGAACCCGGGGATATTGTGGCCGGGAAACCCTTCATGTTATGGAGGAAGTTCGGAGATCCACGGCATGCCCCTCTGGATCGGCTGTGGAGTTCGGCAGATGCGTATATGGTTTTGGCGGCGAGTGCTGTCGATGCTGCCAAGTACTTCCAAGGTCAGACAGATCGTGAAGTGGACAAGCTGTTCTGGTCGCAATTCAACGTTCCAGAGCGTCCGCGTTCATTGACTGACCAGCTAGCCGAATGGGTCGAACTGAATAGGTTGTCCGGACTCGCCATGAGGTCTGTTGTGGATCAGCTATGGCCGAAAAAGCCAAAGCCGAATAGCTATTTCAGCTTACTGCAGCAGTTCCTTGGTGCCGTGTCGCGCATTAATGCGATGAAGAGGTCGGCATGCATAGAAGGCTCGCGGATGGCCCTTGCCCGTGTTAAAACATACTGGTCGGAGATGGACGCTACCACTGTTGTGGCGTAGGGTTCGGCCATAGGCCGAGTGGGTGCCGAGCACTATTTCGAGGAGGTTCTCGAGGGTGCTTGTTTGATAGAGGCCCAGTGCTCAAAGAATATTATGTTTGAGTGATATGTATTCTCATTGTAAACACAATTCTTTTATGAAGTTTTATAAGGCCATGTTTATACTTTTGCCTGAAAGTAGTATGATGCCTCCTGTGCGGCCGTTTATGTATACATGTGTATAACCTGAAAGATTGCAGCCGTCGGCTTCAACCCCCACGCATATAATGCGGAGGTGCTCGTGAAAAATGTGTGTTCACACTTAACCCAACGTCTTGGTCCTATTAAGGAGGTGATAGCATAGCGAATGAGGCAAAGGGACTATAATGCTTTAACACTTTCACTTAGCCATAGGAGTTTGACAGTGGGGCTACTAGATAGCCCCTAGTGGATCCGCACTCTCCCGATCGCGGGGTGCGTACATGCATGGCCGGAAAACGGCCCTTCGTAAAGGCGGAGGAATTCTAACATTCCGATAGGTCATCGAGTGGTTGACCAGTCTCACACTATATCATGACAGTCTGTTTTCGACTTTCTCTACTAAGGTGCTCGTTCGGATGAACCAGGGCACAATCGTAGTAGTTCTCCTGGTGCTACCTTAGCCGATAAAGTGTAACGTAAGGCACCAAAACACAAGAGCTGGGCAAACCCAACATTTGACCAAAGACAATGATTCGGAGATGATGCATATAAGGCCAAACTCGCGACGCCGAACACTCCCTAAGGTATTCGGTCTTTATGGTATAAACCGGGCCTAAATAGTGCCCTTTGTAAGAAGCCCCTTGTCCCCACGTACATGCATTATTCTGACGTGGCCACATGCCAAGACGTCAGCATCCTTCTCAACTGTGCTGAGAATTCGGTGGATGTGTATCAACAAGAGACAGTAAAAAAGGTTTACGCAGGGTCTTAATCTAAAAAGAATCCTTGGAGCGGGTCCCTGCTGCACGTCTACACCTGTGTCTCCATTGTGCCGTATCCTGGACCGGTGTAGCACGATGATCATCTGTAAAAGAGAGGAACTTCGGTGAAAAAGTTGTCGTGCAAAAAGATAGTTTTTAAAGAAACCATGTATAATTCAAGATGAGTAAAAATTGCCGCTTGTCTGCGCGCGTTGAGCCCCTTGTATTTGTAATAGGGGTGTGACCATTGATCCTGTATGAATTATATATAGCTGCCCCGGACTCGTCTAACCGTGTCCAATGTCTTGACAACCTGTTAAATGCTTTAGTTGGTCAGGCCATTTTTAGTGTGCGGCTGCCAAGGCAGCCGCGCTCTCTTCAGTTCACGTAGGCCGGGCATCTTGAGTGTGAGGGAAGCGTAGTGCGGTATTGACAACCTGTTAAACGCTTAATACTTCCGTTCACTGTAATGATGCCACGTGGGTCGGGCATCTTGAGTGTGAGGGAAGCGTAGTGCGGTATTGCATTAAAGCAAACGAAAACTTCACGTCCGAGTAGTGCTTGATAACAACTTTGGAACGGAGTGATGTGGAAGGTTAAATGTTCGCTACGGAAGTTATCAGGGAAGCCGAATATAACCTTTAGTGGTAGGGAGCCCGTGCAATGAGCCCCTGGGCCTGGCGTTACTCCTTTAAAGGTAGTATTGCTTTGGCAATTTTTTGTTGGGTCTATCCCCATTTCGCGGATTGTATCCTGGTATATCAGGTTTAGACTGCTGCCACCGTCCATCAGGATTCGTGTGAAGTGGTATCTGTCAATTATTGGGTCCAATACCAGGGAAGCCCATCTTGCACGCCGGACACTTGCTGAGTAATCTCGATGGTTGGAAGTGATCGGTTGAGACGACCAGTGGCAGGACTCCGCGGTGATAGGCCCTTGGGCATATTTTTCTGGGAGTGCCGTTTTGTTTCTCCCCTTGATCACATGTAACACATTTACTGTTTTGACTTCTGGTGGAAATTTCTTTTGTTCCCTAGTGTCTTGCTTCAGAGGCTCATCCTCGTGTTCGCTTGGTGCATCCTCCCCCTTGTGTACGGTGTTGAGATTGCCGGACTGCTTAAAGACCCAACATTCTCTGTGGGTATGATTAGCGGGTTTACCAGGGGTGCTATGGGTCTGACATATTTGGTCCAGAATTTTGTTTAGGATGGACAGTTCGTCTCTGGCGCCTTTAGAGGGCGGCTTTTGCTGACCTGGCCAAGAGCTTTTGAATCCGGCGTTTGTTATTGCTGTTGCACCGTGATTTCCCGTTTCTATCTCTAACTTCAGATGTACTGGGGTCACTGGTGCTGCATCTAGCTAGCCAGCTATCCTCACCCACGCAAAAGTGGGTCATGAGGCCTATTAATGCTGCCATTGTTCTCGGCTTTATTTGGCCGAGGTCTCTGGCAAGTCATTCGTCACGGACGCTATGCTTAAAAGCTGCCAAGGCTTCGGTGTCCGGACAATCGACGATTTGGTTCTTTTTAGTAAGAAACCTGTTCAAAAGTTTTCGGGCTGACTCTCCGGGCTGTTGAGTTATATGGCTCAAATCGTCCGCGTCCAGAGGTCGGACATAAGTCCCTTGAAAATTTTCCCGAAAAGGGTCTTCGAGCTCTTCCTAGCTTCCAATGGAGTTTTCGGGGAGGCTTTTCAGTCAGTGACAAGCTGGCCCATTGAGCTTGAGGGTTAAGTACTTGATGACGTGGAGATCATCTCCTCGAGCCATATGGGTATGGAGGATATAGTCCTCAATCCAGACCCCAGGGTCTGTTGTTCCATCGTATGCCTCTATGTTTACGAGTTTGAATCCCTCTGGAAATTCATAGTCCAGCACCTCGTTGGTGAAACGTAGGGGGTGTGCAGCACCCCTGTATCTAGGTGTACCGCGTTGTTTGGATGTTTGTTGTGTTACATCGTATGCTGGGGCGCACTTGCGTGGTCCATAGATGGATCTGGTTGCGCCGTCCTTTTGGTGCGAGCCCTCATGTGGATCGCGTATTGGCTTGTGGGTAGTGTTGTTTGCCGCTCTATGTTGGCCGTGAGGTCGTCAGTGATGAGACGCGAAGTTCCAAAGTGGCTATCAAGCACTACTTGGACGCGAAGTTTTCGTTCGCTTTAATGCAATACCGCACTACGCTTCCCTCACACTCAAGATGCCCGGCCAACATGGCATCATTACAGTGAACGGAAGTATTAAGCGTTTAACAGGTTCCGAGAAGTTCAAAGAGTTTTCAGTGATGAGACTTTTCCCAATCATAGCGATGCTAAAGTCTGTTAAAATTGTGTTAGTAGTTGCTGCATTATCATTTACAAAATTTAGCAGATGGATGTAAAAACAAAGTTTCCTTAACGATTTCCGTGAGGAAAGGTTGTATGTGATTCAACCAGAAGTTTTTGTCGATCCTAAGGATGCTAAAAGGTATGCAAACTCCAGCGATCCTTCTATGGACTGGAGCAAGCATCTCGGAGTTGGAACATACGCTTTGATGTGGCGATCAAACCATTTGGGTTTATACAAAGTCTGCAAGAAACTTGTATTTGCAAGAAAGTGAGTGGGAGCACTACAACATTTCTGATAGGTATATATGGATGTCATATCGGAAATGATGTAGAATTTCTAGAAAGCATAAAGGGTTGTTTGAATGGAGTTTTTTAAAGGAAGACCTGTGTAAAACTGCTTAAATGTTGGGTATCAAGATCTATAGAGATAGATCAAGACGCCTCATAAGACTTTCATAGAGCACATACCTTGACATGATCATGAAGGAGTTCAAGATGGATTAATCAAAGAAGGAGTTCTTGCCTGAGTTGTGAGGTGTGAAGTTAAGACTTGAAGCTCGACCACGGTAGCAGAAAGAGAAAGGATGAATGTCGTCCCCTATGCCTTAGCCATAGTCTCTATATGATATGCCATGTTGTGTACTGCGATGTGCCTTGCCACATGTCTGGAAAGGGGGTACAAGAGTGATCCAGCAGTGAATCATTAGACAGCGGTCAAAATTGTCCTTCGGAATAAGGGAATGTTTCTCGGTTATGGAGGTGATAAAGAGTTCGACGTAAAGGGTTCCGTCGATGCGAGGTTTAACACCTATCCGGATGACTCTGAGTAGCAAACCAGATACGTATAGTGGAGTAACCATTTGGAATAGCTCCAAGTGGAGCATAGTAGCAACATCTATAATATGAAATAGAGATTTGCGAAGAACACACGGATCTGAATGTTGCAGACTCGTTGACTAAAACCTCTCTCGTAAGCATAACATGATCAAACCATAGAACTCATTGAGAGTTAGTCACATGGTGATGTGAACTAGATTATTGACTCTAGTAAACTCTTTGGGTGTTAGTCACATGGTGATGTGAACTATGAGTGTTAATCACATGACGATGTGAACTAGATTATTGACTCTAGTGCAAGTGGGAGACTATTGGAAATATGCCCTAGAGGCAATAATAAAATGGTTATTATTATATTTCCTTGTTCATGATAATTGTATATTGTTAACCAAAAACCGTAATACATGTGTGAATACATAGATCAAACACGTCCCTAGTAAGCCTCTAGTTCACTAGCTCGTTGATCAATAGATGGTCGTGGTTTACTGACCATGGACATTGGATGTCATTGATAACGAGATCACATCATTAGGAGAATGATGTGATGGACAAGACCCAATCCTAGGCGTAGCACAATATCGTTTAGTTCATTTGCTAAAGCTTTTCTAATGTCAAGTATCATTTCCTTAGACCATGAGATTGTGCAACTCCCGGATACCGTAGGAATGCTTTGGGTGTACCAAAGTCACAACATAACTGGGTGGCTATAAAGGTGCACTAAAGGTATCTCCGAAAGTATCTGTTAGGTTGGCATGAATGGAGACTGGAATTTGTCACTCCGTATAATGAGAGAGGTATCTCTGGGCCCACTCGGTAATGCATCATCATAACGAGCTCAATGTGACTAAGGAGTTTGTCACAGGATCATGCATTACGGAACCATTAAAGAGACTTGCCGGTAACGAGATTGAACAAGGTATGGGGATACCGACGATTGAATCTCGAGCAAGTAACATACCGATAGACAAAGGGAATTGTGTATGGGATTGATTGAATCCTCGACATCGTGGTTCATCCGATGATATCATCATGGAACATGTGGGAGCCAATATGGGTATGTAGATCCCGCTATTGGTTATTGGCCAGAGAGGTGTCTCGGTCATGTCTGCATTGTTCCTGAACCTATCGGGTCTACACACTGAAGGTTCGGTGATGCTAGAGTTGTAACAAGAATAGTATGTGGTTACCGAAGGTAGCTCAGAGTCCCGGATGAGATCCCGGATGTCATGAGGAGTTCCAGAATGGTCCAGAGGTGAGGATCAATATATTGTACGAAGCGTATTGGAGTCCGGAAGTGTTCCGGGGTAGCAGGCTATGGCCAGCATGATCGAAAGGTGTTTCGGGAGTCCCAACAAGTGTTGCGGGGTCTCATGGGCCAAGGGGAGGGGAAAACTAGCCCACTAAGGGACTGAGCGCCCGCACACCCTTTTCCCATGTTACTTGGGGAGGTGGGATGCCTCCACCTGGCTTGGGAGGCAAGCCTCCACCTGCTTGGCTTGGGGGGCAAGTCTCCCTAGGGTTTTGCTAGGGAGATTCAATCTGCCCTGGCCACCGCCCCCTAGGGGAAACCCTAGGGCGCCTCCCCCTCTCCCCTTCCCCCTATGAACCCTTCCCCTGGCGCAACCCTCCCCCTCTCCAACTCCTCCTCCTCTTCCATAGTGCTTGGCGAAGCCTTGCCGGAGAACCACGAGCTCCTCCATCACCACATCGTCGTGCTGCTGGAGTTCTCCCTCAACTTCTCCTCTCCCCTTGCTGGATCAAGAAGGAGGAGACGTCCCCGGGCTATACGTGTGTTGAACGTGGAGACACCGTCCGTTTGGCGCTAGATCAGATCTTCCACGATTTGAATTGCTGGGAGTATGACTCCATCAACCGCGTTCTTGTAACACTTCCGCTTAGCAATCTTCAAGGGTATGAAGATGCACTCCCTCTCTCTCTCATTGATAGCATCTCCTAGATTGATCTTGGTGACACATAGGAAAATTTTGAATTATTACTATGATCCCCAACAACAAGACCTCCTCAGGGGCAGCCTCACTAGGATGGCTTGCGAGGAGCAGAGGGATCAAGGCGAGGGGCACCTCTTGATGTTTCCATGATGTGAGCCATGACGACCAAGGCCAGGCGAGCGCCAGCGGGCGCAGAGTACTCATTGCCTCTTTGGCGCTAAAGGGGCAAGCGCAGGTGAGGAGTCCCGAGGCATCAGGCAAATGTTACCATATTGTTACAACGAGACCAAGACCAGCAGGACAGTAGGATGGAGGTCACCGCGGAGCCCATGCCAGCGTCACCACCAGAGCCTTTGGCTGGCGAAGACCACCTTTTGTTAGGATAACTTGTACTAGTTGTCCCCCTTCAAATTGGCCGTTGTGGGATCCCTTCCCGCCAAATATTTGGGGAGAGGACCGAGACCTCTATATATAGGACTAGCCACCACCATAGGGAGGGGATCTGAACTCATCTGGGACCAGATCTATTACACTAAGGCCACCATACAAGCTCACCGAGCTCAAGAACACCTCTCCTCAGGAGGGTCTTCATCCCTTGTACTTGTTCATCCTCAGCCTACAAGGCAATCCACCACACCACAGTGGAGTAGGGTATTACACCATAATGGTGGCCCAAACCAAAGCTGTAAGGCCCCGATCCTAAGTCACACCGATCTAGCATGTAACACATCATATCACTTTGTGGCCTCACGCACGGTATTCCCATGGGTGCCACCTTACCTGGCCCGGGATCGTTTGCGCCTTTTGCCTCACATATATGATAGTGTCGCTAGCATCCATATGACAAAGAACCCGGGCCGACATGACTAGTCATGAACCCAAAGTGGCTCTAACTTATGGGGACAGGCATACATGAACCGGCATCAAACGTGTCGGTCAACAACATCTGAATCCGGGTTGTAGCAAATGGTCTAATAGGACTCCAGGAACCCGGGCTGTAGCAGGCTAGCAGGACTCCGGATGTCACCGCGTCGGCCAGTGCGCCGGGCCAGCTTTGCCTAGTTGGGCTGCAGGTAAGGCCAGGTAAGCCTTTTCCTTTTCCTGTTTCTCTTTTTCTATTTTGTTTTCTTTGTTTTTATATAGTTTAGGAACTAAATCATTTTAGATAATTCTGAAAATTATTTTGGAGGTTAACTAAATTATTTCAGGCTCCACAAATAACTTCAGAATATTTGTACCATTTAAAATATATATAGCATTTAAATGGCTCCAATTCAAATACTTTTTTGTTAATTCAAAAATCCAAAGATGATGTAGAAATATATTCATCATTTTTGGAAGAGGTTTTCACCTTAACCAGGAATCATGAACTTTTCTTAGGGACATTTTGGGTTTATTGAAAAAGATTTTAATCAAGCCTGGATGGATTGATTTAGTGCTAGGGTTTGAACAATCCCCATTTCAAGTTTAAAAGAATTTTAGACATGATGCAGCAACCAATCTAGTCCAAGTGCATTGCAAGGTTAGGGATGTTACAACTCACCCTCACTAAATAAGAATCTCGTCCCGAGATTCAAGACGTGAGGTAAGAGGAAAGGGGATCACAGAACTATCACAATCTTCATGATCCATTTGCCCTTCTCGAAGATGTTGATTCATTGCTTCAAATTGATCTTGACGTCTTTGCTTTAGAGATCTTTGTCGAATACGATGACGACAAAAGAAAACTCTAGAGAAAACGATCTCCTCAAAGATCGAACACTTAATATCAACTCACGGAGTGAGACGTAAGAACACCTATTGAGTTGATACACAAAACACACACCAGGAGCAACGAAAGAAGTAGATGACAGAGGTTCATTAGTAAGCAACAATTCCATGTCTAAGTAAGATGGTGCATGGTTTCAAGATAGCGATGAAATAATTACAATTACTCCATAATGGGGAACCTTAGAAGAGGTGACTCGTAGAATTATTCCCTTAAGTGGCAAAAGAATTACTTTTGATACAAAGATCATTGAAACTCTTCATACCAGCCTAAGGCAATTTACAAATGTTCGTTGACGGAGTTCGAGGGAACAACATACTCAGGCTAGAATGGATGATGTGGACAACCTTGTTGAAGACAACATGATGGATGATTTCTTCTTATCATCGAGGAAGGATAGGGCCCAGGTAAATCCACTTTCGAAGATGATCCTGGATGACAAATACCGAGAAGGAAGACCATAGTAAAATGGCATAAAGGCGGGTGCAAGCTGGGAATAGAATGCAATTGTTGGGAATGTTCTAACCATCATATCTGCCTGAGATTCAGATCTGGTTGGTAATAGGATATTTCAAACATCATGTATGGAAAAAAAGTTTGCAACACAAATCGACAAGACAATGTTGCGAGATTGTCGGGAAATGAACTGCAATAGCAAGCTCCAAAACATGAGCTGGTTCTTCTACACACATGTGAACACGTTGTCCCAGACAAGCATGACCACACAGTAGTCTTACAACGAATCACTACCGAGTTCAGGTGGGGAACCATCATCGAGGATATCGAAGTCTTGTGCGTTACCATGGATTAGCACTTAACTCCTTTTCCTAGAACAAACAGTCAGTGGCTTGGTGTGCTATGAAACACATATGGAGTGGAGGCGGCCAACCTATCAAACCATAGAGTACTTCGCACATATCCGTGACTAACTTGGGATGATTCCAGAGGAAGCAAAAACAAGCTTTCTCGAATTCACGGCGGCAACTTGCATCAAGTGCACATGAGTTAGAGGGAGTCACTTGTTTCATCCAAACATATGTTTCATGATCTAGCATGAAGAAATGCTTTCAAAAAGTTTCCAACACTAGCCTAATGTTCAACACAAATCATGGACGAGATAAAATGATGCTAATGGGCTCAACAACAAGTCATCAAGATTCCCATGTAGGTGGAATTCCACAACTATGTGAACAAGGCGATAGTATTGGTTAGACCCAAAAGATATAATGGTGCATGCTCGAGGGGTCAACCAAGAGTAAGACAACAGTATGAATATCATTGGTTCGGAGTTGCTTTGAGAATAACCCACACTCAAATCAAAGTTTGGACAAGACAATAGATCCAACATTTGGTCACGGAGATCAATCGCTGAAGATACCATCTTTCTTCAACACACGTATACAAAGAGATATCCCTTTGGAATGAACTAAGTTGGATAAAACATTTATCTTCCAGCTCTCCAAGTTGTTTAGCTTAATCAACTAGCTCAAGGATATCCAACACAAATTATTGGAGAAGGGGTGGTTTACAAGAAACCAACATGGTCACGAGCTCAACATAGTGGTCAGGGTACAACCTGATAATACTTCCGAGAAGATATTCGGAAAATCACGAACCACCAATATGTTACTAAGCTTGAGAAGAATCTTGCATTTCAGGGCAAGATAATATGGTCAGAAGAGCAAGGAATTAACATAATCCAAACTCATTGATCGAGGAGTGCACCAGGGAAAAATGGACTAGGTAGCACATTCTATCTTTGAATGATGATTCAATAACCACACGCTAAGAATGAAATTGTTGTCCTTTAACTACCAAGCAACGGGGTTGCTAGGAGTATTGATTTCACACATCATAGTTCACTTGTCGACATTCCGGTTGCAACAACATGGGACCAAGGAATGAATGATGATGGTGAGAGGTATCACTATATCAAGAGTTCATAGGAGGTGGTGCAATTCCCATGACAATCCTGACATAAAGGGGGTAATACTCCGAGGCAGAACAGAACAAAAGCTGGATTGGCATTTTGATCTGTGGAATACAACTACTTTGACCAGTCCAAGAAATGGATGAGGTGCTGGAGTTTGTTTCTCCTAGTCATTCCGGAATAGAATGGCTTGACGGACCACAAAAATAATAGGCATGGATGAACGAATGCATGCATACTCTTGACTATCAATTGATAGCCGAAGGTCAGAAAATAGCTAAAGAGGGACAACTCAAAGGAACATACGATTTTCTGAGTGGATGCACAGATTAGCATGTCGAACAAGGTCAACATATTACTTCCGGATAACCCATGTAGAATGGTAGAATTGGCAGAGTCACAATTTTTGATTGGAGAACTCATCAAGAGCACTCTTGTTGTGATCATTGGTTCAAAGAACTTCTGCCATAATGTTTCATGGTATTGGAAGAAGGAAATACCATGAAGCTCGAGGACTATTGCAAAGCTTACTAATATCCTAAAGGAACTAGCAAACACTATCAACATGAAGTAACTAGGGTGAATGTCGGGTTCAAGAACCCAGGAATAGAATGCCTACTAACTAAATGGCATCATGGGATGCTTTCGAGAATGGTGGCCAGAATCATCACACCGAGAACACAAAACATGGCTACATTACTAGGTGGTTCTCTAGGACACCTAGGATCATAATAATAGCTCCAATATATATGTCAAAGTAATGGAGTACCTGAACTCAGCAATTAGTGTGGTTAATCTGGCCCAAAAGGATCATCGGGAATGGGAAGAAGGGATTCGCAAATGCATCAGACTGTTTAGAAACTTGGAATGACTCGGACAACATAACGGCTGTAAATGCTCAAAAAGATTTGAGACATCCTGCAAAAATGGTGGCATTACCACTCAACATCACAATATCAAGGTTCCGAGATTAACTGTCAACACACAAAAATAGTAGGAACTGAACTGACAATTGAATCCATCAATCCTATAAGTCTATGGATTAGTAACACGTCATCCTGATAGATAGATGAGAAGGCGTAGTTCTTAATCCCTGTAGAAGAGAAGAGGATGACTCCGATCAGAAGGACATAAGGTATAAGGAGTAAAAAGAGCCTTACTTCCCTTCCACAATCAATTCCCTTATATAAATAAAGCATTTCTAGACACGACTTCGACCAGTTTGGCTTGGTAATCCTAAAGGCAATCAGGCTCTGATACCAAAGCCATCAGGACCCCGATCCTAAGTCACATCAATCTAGCACACAACACATCATATAACTTTGCGGCCTCACACACGATATTCCCACGGGTGCCACCTTACCTGGCCTGGGACCGTTTGCGCCCTTTGGCTCACGTATATGATAGTGTCGCTACCATCCATATGACAGAGAACCCGGGATGACTTGACTAGTCATGAAACCAAAGTGGCACTAACTTACGGGGACATGCATACATGAACCAGCATCAAACGTGTCGGTCATCAGCGTGTGAATCCGGGCTGTAGCAACTGGGCTAACAAGACTCCGGGAACTGGGGCTGTAGCAGACTAGCAGGACTCCGGAAGTCACCCCGTGACATTTCCCCAAAGGGATAGACACAGGAACGAAGTGGATCACATGCCGGCCAGTCTAAGTGTTCCGGAGCAGTAGTAACTGGGCTAGAAGGACTTCGCCAAACCGGGCTGTAGCAGACTGCCATGGCTCGGTGGAAGCACCAGACTACATTTCCCCATAAGAGAGGCTACCAAGGATAAACAACTAGGTTGTCGGATCCCACACATACCAAGCATTTCAATAATACACACAATATGCCCCATATGTGTAAATACAACAAGGCATGACAACAAAACTCTACGACTCAAAGTATTTTATTTAAAGGCTCCGGAGAGCCAAGTATTACAAACATGGGTCTCATGACCCAACATACAGAGCATACAAGCAAAAAGCACAGGCGGAAGCTTAACTTGTCTGAGTAAAGAGAACTACAAAAGGAAAAGGCTGAGAAGCCTGACTATCTATAAGACCCTGTCGAGGGCACAAGATCGTAGCTGAGGTATAAAGATAAACGTCAAAGTCCACACGGAACTACTAGAGAGACTGCAGTCTCTCTTCAAGAACATAATTTAAGAAAACATGAGTACAAATGTACCAAGCAAGACTTACATCAGAACTAACTACATATGCATCATTATCAACAAAGGGATGGTGGGGTTTAACTGCAGCAAGCCGGCTTTGACTCGGTGGCTATCCTAAACTACGACTGCAAGTAACTCTTTTGAGGTGGCGCACACGAGTCCACATATTCACCATATCAATACACCACTATGGATCCGCTCCTGTCTCCCTACGAGAACGCCATCCATAGCACTCACGCTTATCTTGCGCATTTTAGAGTATCCACTTTCACTTGTCTATGAACTGTACAGGCAACCCAGAAGTCCTTTACCGCGGACACGGCTATTCGTATAGATCATTTATAACCCTGCAGGGGTGTACTTCTTCACACACGCTCTCGCCACTTACCACCATGTATAAGTTGTGTATCTCGGCAACCTTCAAGCGGAAGCCTGGCGAGGGAGTCGGCCACGACCTGACTAACCACACAAGTCTTTAGTCCAGGTTTATCGACTATTCAGGTTACATCCGCGAGGAGATCCAGCCAGGGTGTCGCTCAAGGCCCCAAACGACGAGAGCAGGGTTCCCGAGGCACCAAACGGGCATCTCGGTACACGGTGCCTCATGTATCTACCGCATCATAGCCCACCCCTAGGGTCAGCACTACGCACGGGCCCCAACACATAACCTACAAACACCGAAAACTAGTTGCAACTCCTGGATAGAGATCGAGACGATTAATAAGTTGAGAGGGGTCGAGTTACCGGAACCCAATGTGTGGTAGTAACTGTTCATGGATCACAAACACAGAACTTAGTTCCTGAGGACGGCTGCAATGAGATAACCCATCATGTACTCCTACATGGCCTCTCACCGCTACCTTTGCCAAATCGTGTTCACACACTTAGCTCTCAAAAGTAGGACATGTTCCCCACATTCCAATTCATTCCCGAAGAATCAGACCTGACTCAACTCTAAGCAGTAGCAGGCATGACAATAAGAATGAATGAGTAGGCACATCAGGGCTCAAACAATTCCTACTCACTCTAGTGGGTTTCATCTATTTACTATGGCAATGGCAGGTCATGTAGAGGAAAGGGGTTCAACTACCACAACATGTAACAGTTGAATCGTTGTTTTCCTAATGAAGTGAGATTGTATCAGAATGAACAAGGGGTTTTGCTTGCCTCGCACTTCTGAAGATAGTATAGTTCTTCATCAGGGTCATCGATCTCATCGTCGGAACCACGTCTACTGAGAGGGGACAAATACCGGCAACAAAGAAGGAACACAATCAATGCAATGCAACAATATGATGCATGATCATGACATGGCAATATGAGTGTGTTTTGAGCCAATGCAACTAAAACCAGCAGGGTTTGAGTCATTTTGAACCAAAGGTTTAATCCCAAACTCAACTTATGAATTTAAATAGTGCCTTATCATATTTTGCACTAAACATCAAGGTTAAGTTTCTTAAACATTCATGAAACCAGTACAGATGGATAGATTGGATTTTTCTGATCATTTTTCATATATAACTTATTTCATTCTGAGTTATAGATTATTTTCTATGAATTTCCGAAGTTTATAACATTTTCTGGAATTTCCTGGTTATTCTAATTTAGACTAAATCCAGAAAAATGACTTATTGCGTCAGCATGACATCGTGTGATTTCAGCCAGTTAACAACGCCACTCCAGGTCAAACCTAACGGCCGAGACCCACGGGTCAGTGTAACAGGGCTGGTTTGGGTGCATAACAGGTGGTACCACTCAACACTGACTTGGCCAAAGTCATAGCTGATACATGGGGTCCACATGATTAGCACTAATCTAAATAGATAATTTAGACTAATCTAATTAGGCTCAGGGACCCATACATCAGTGGCTCGAGGGGGGTGATTATCAGGCTCATTAGCCGCTAATGACGTTGCCTCGTCAGCGTCACTGGAGTTACGCCGGCGGCGGCCAATACGCGGTGGAGGCACACTGGAGTGGCTCGAGTTTCGCCTCCACACCGCGGTTTGAGCCGCGGTTGGTCTCTATGGCGAGGTGAAGCTCGTGCGCATCTGATAGAGCAAGCAAGGGGCGCTGCGGTGGTCTGTGGTGACGGGAGCAGTGACCTAGGCGGCTGCCGGAGTTCGGGCAACAGCGGTGTGGGCAGTGCGAGGCACGGGAGGAGCCGTGGATGGTCATGTTCGGCTCACGGGAGTGTGGTGAGTGCAGCGGTGAGCTCAAACGCAAGCTTGCGCGGCCATAGCTACGATGATGACATGGCCGGCGGCGGGGAGCTTCGGCTCCGGTGAGAACGATGGATACAAGGCGCAATCGAGGCGGGGAAGAGAGGGGTTCGGAGCGGTAGCTCACATAGAATTGAACGGAGGCCTCGGCGAGCTCGGGGAGGGGCTGGTGACGACGAGAGGTCACCGGCGATCTCGGTGACCGAACGATGAGGGCGGCGGCGGTGTTTCAGCGCGTCCGGGGCCTCGTGGCTCGTCGAGGAGGTAGAGGACGTCGATATGGAGCCCGTATGCACGGCGAGGGGTCGAGGGGGAGGCGGTGGTCACGGTGGCCGTGAGCGCGGCGGCGATGGCATTCGGTGGTTGCGTGCGAGAGAGACAGAGGAGGGGTGGACAGGCCAGAGGGGTCGGGTGTTGCGTGGCGTCTCCAGCCAGCCCCCAGCGTCGGTGGAAGAAGGAGGTGGCTCGGGCGCGTGCCGGCGCGTGGCGGCCTCGCGCCTCTCGTCCTTCTGGCGAGAGGTTGGTGGTGACTGGCACGGCCGTGGGCCGGGCCAGCTTTGCCTAGTTGGGCTGCAGGTAAGGCCATGTAAGCCCTTTCCATTTCCTGTTTGTCTTTTTATTTTTTGTTTTCTTTGTTCCGATTTAGTTTAAGAACTAAATCATTTTAGATAATTCTTAAAATTATTTTGGAGGTTAACTAAATTATTTTAGGGCTCCACAAATAACTTCAGAATATTTGGACCATTTAAAATATATGTAGCATTTAAACGGCTCCAATTCAAATACTTTTTTGTTAATTCTAAAATCCAAAGATGACCTAGAAATATATTCATCATTTTTGGGAGAGCTTTTCACCTTAACCAGAAATCATGAACTTTTCTTAGGGACATTTTGGGTTTATTGAAAAAGATTTTAATCAAGCCTGGATGGATTTATTTAGTGCTAGGATTTGAACAATCCCCATTTCAATTTAAAAGAAATTTGGACATGATGCAACAACCAATCTAGTCCAAGTGCATTGCAAGGCTAGGGATGTTACAAGTATAAACTCTTGTGTCCCTTGTTGCTCAGGTTCGGCGAGCTAGCCTTTGAGATCATGGCGAGAGTGTGAGCTAGGGGGAGAGAGATCTTCATGCACACCCCAGTGTTCAAACCTCGATGGTTTGCCGGAACCCGTAATCTGACATTTGGCGTGCCAGGTAGGTGTGCGCTGAAGTTCCACTCCTCCGTCGGCTCTGCCTCTCCGTCCGGTACCCATGGCTAGCACTGCTCACCCGACTGGATCGTTGGGCGACCACGGTGGTGCCATGGGGCTTAGGGCCTTCACCCCAGCCTTGTGGTGGTTGCAGTGGCCGCACAAGTTCAAGCCAGAGATGTCGCCTCGCTACGACGGCGCGGCGGATCCGTCGGCCTTCCTGCTGGTATATGAGAAGGACGTCCTAGAAGCTGGAGGCGACAACAAGGTGATGGCCAATTGGTTCCCCATGGCCCTCGCTAGCGTGCCATGTGCCTGGCTGCTCAACCTGTCGGGATCCTTTGTGGCTTCTTTGGAGGAGCTGCGCGGCCTTTTCGTTGCACGCTTCGCGGTACCGGTGCCTGTCGTTGTCACGCCCCTCCTCGGCGGCTCACAAGAGCCACCGTCAGACTACCACGATAAGTAGTTCTTCTGCTAGATCGGCGCCGCCTCTGTGCAGCGGGGAGCCCCTCCAGGATGGGTGGCGCCCAAGGCCGACCTCACCTTCTACTTAGGGGATCACCCCACTACCACAGTCGGCGCAGGTGCGCTCCCAATGCTTTGCATGCCCACCATCTGCAACATCGCCATGACCAAGACTCTCATCGACGGCGGAGGAGGCCTAAACGTGCTCTCTGTGGAAGCTTTCGTCTTGCTTCACATGTCGTACGGCCGGCTCCGCCCCACCAAGCCTTTCTCCGGAGTCGGCAGCGGGTCCACCAGCCCCTTGGGGAAAATACGCCTCCCGGTCACCTTCGGTACCCAAGACGACTACCGCACCGAGCTCATCGACTTTGACATCACCCGCACTAGCCTCCCGTACAACGCCATCCTCGGGTACCCTGCTTTGGCTCAGTTCATGGTAGCGACCCATCCAGCGTACAACCTCATGAAAATGTCGGGCAGCAGCGGTGTCCTCACCGTGGCCGGAGACACCAAGGAAGCTCTGGCGGCCCTCAAGCTTACCTTCAGGGCCGTAGCGGCAGTGCGCCCGGCCGGCGAAGCCACCCCAGGGGCTAAGGAGGCCACGCCGGCGAAGAAGAAGCAGTTGTTCACTCAAGACCGGGCCGAAACGAAGCAAGTGTCGGTCGAGGAAGGTGGACCCTCAGGAGCCACCTTCACCATAGGTGTGAACCTCGACCCGGATCAAAGGAGGCATTGGTGAAGTTCTTGCGCGCGAACAAGAAGGTATTCGCCTGGGAACCCAAGCAGCTAGTAGGGGTCCCAAGGGGGGTAATCCAGCATCACTTAAGGGTGTGCCCCAATGTCCGCCCTGTGAAGCAGAAGGCACGGCTAGAGTCCATGGAGAAGCAGTCCTTCATCGTCCAGGAAACTCGCAAGCTGGAGGCGGCACGTGTCATTCGCGAGGTCTGATACCCGGAGTGGCTGGCGAACCCCATCGTCGTGCCAAAGAAAGGCGGGAAGGAACACATGTGTGTCGACTTCACCAACCTCAACAAGGCCTGTCCCAAAGACCCATTCCCTCTTCCGTGCATCGACCAGATCGTCGACTCCACTGCCGAGTGTGACCTGCTATGTTTCCTGGACGCGTTTTCGGGCAACCACCAGATCAAGATGGCAGTGGAGGATGTGGAGAAGACTACCTTCCTGACCCTGTGTGGGGTGTACTGCTACACATGCATGTCGTTTGGACTGCGCAATACTAGGGCGACCTTCCAGTGGCTGATGCACATCGCCCTAGGTCAGCAGCTCGGGAGAAACCCTGAAGCCTATGTCGATGGCATCATGGAAAATCTTGGGACCCGAGAACCCTGATTTAGGAACTAGAGGAGACCTTCGCTAGCATGCGCCAGGTGGATTTGCGGCTCAACCCGGAGAATTGCATGTTCGGTGTCCCCTCCGACAAGCTACTGGGGTTCCTCGTGTCTCATAGGGGGATTGAGGCTAACCCCGAGAAGGTCAAGGCAATAGAAGACATGAGCCCACCGCAAACTCTCAAGGAAATGCAGAAGCTTCCAAGCTGTGTGACCTCGCTGGGGCGCTTCATCTCCAAGCTGGGGGAGCGTACCCTGCCATTCTTCAAGCTGACGAAGAAGAAGGGCTCGTTCGAATTGACCCAGAGGCAGATCTGGCGTTTCAAGACCCCAAGAGATACCTAACCAGCCCACCGGTGATTGTGGCACCTCGCCCCCTCGAGCCTCTGGTGCTCTATCTTGCCACTACACCTCACTCCGCCAGCGTGGCTTTGGTGGCAGTTCGGGAGGAGCGTCGGGCCAAGAACCAGCAGCTCAATGGTGCGCCATCAGCTGGAATGGTGCAGTCACAAGAAGGCACCGCTAAGGCCAAGATGATGCCCACAGATGATCATGCCCCACAAGACGGTGTTCAAGGGCCGGCAGAGGCCCCGAAGGGTGACCAAGCTCCGGAGGTCACCCCACCTCCGGAGGTGTCGCAACCTCCAAGTTGCGGACTCCATCGATGCTCCGGCCTTCTTCGATCACCAGGTGTACTTCATCAGCACGGTATTGAGGGACGCAAGGGCGCGGTACCACATGCCACAGAAGCTTCTGCTCGTGCTCCTGGTGGCCTCACGCAAGCTGCACCTTACTTTCAAGGCCACCCAATCAAGGTCGTCTCTGCTTACCCACTGGAGAGGGTCTCCGGAGCTCTAATGCCGCGGGAAGGGTCGCCGAGTGGAACATTGAACTTCAGGCATTTTAGCTTGAGTTCAGCACAACCAGGGGCATCAAGGGAGCCGCCCTAGTCGACTTCGTAGCCGAATGGACAGATGCCCCGGAACCTAAAGTTGGCGAGAGCCTATCTCTCTCACTAGGAAGTGAAGCACTAGATGGTTGGGTCATGTACTTCGATGGCGCCTTCGCACGCCAAGGCATGGGGGCTGCCATGTCCTCATCTCACCCACCCAAGACAAGCTATACTACGCCGTGTAGCTCTGCTTCCAGTGGGGTGTGAAGGTCTCCAACAACATTGTGGAATACGAGGGGTTGATCGCCAGCCTCAATGTAGTGGCGGTGATGAAGCTATGTACCTAGGGTAGGGGCATGGACCTGTCCAAACTGACCTACCCAAAGACATCTCTAGAAGAAATCATCTTTCAATCGACTTGCAGGTGTTCCACTCGACAGACTCAAAGATACTCGACCAAGAAGTAACCACTCGACCAAGACCAAGCCACTCGACAGTCAGGAGACCTAAAGGCACTCCGCATGCTAACGGTCGGTTATTAAGTAGCTTTTATGGTCATCATAGCACTTTATTACTAGCGTTACCAGTAACGCCCTGCCTTAATGTACATTGAACCCTTTGTAACGTGGGCTAGCTGGGGTCCTCGCGCACTCTATATAAGCCACCCCCTCCTCCGAGACAAGGGTTCACACCCCTGTAATTCATACACGCATAATCCAGTCGACCGCCTCCGGGCTCCGAGACGTAGGGCTATTACTTCCTCCGAGAAGGGCCTGAACTCGTAAACCTTGCGTGCTTACAACTTCTCCATAGCTAAGATCTTGCCTCTGCATACTTACCCCCTACACTACTGTCAGACTTAGAACGACGACAGTTGGCGCCCACCTTGGGGCAGGTGTTTTAGCGTTTTGTTGGAGGAGTTGCGATCTTTTCCGACCCGAATCATCATGGTTTTCAACAGAGTTTTGGTGGAGGGCCGCGAGATCCGTCTCGGCGCGCTCACGTTCATCGCTGACGACTCTGCTTGGCTTCAGGAGGCTCCGCTCGATGTGGACGCACTCCCTGTCCGCGGGGCAACGCACTTTAGTGCATGTGTCCGCGGCGTTCTCCTGCGGCAACTGTCGACCCCCTACCGGTCGGCCCCTGTGTTGTCCTCCCTCCCTGTTTCCCGCCGGTGCAAGCACTCCGGTCGGTCGAGACTTCAGCCGTGGCTGAGACACGCGGTGGCACGCCAGTCGTCCACCCCTCAAGTCACGGTGATCGAGCCCGACGAATCCCTCTACGGCCTGTTCGAGCTGTCGCGTGGCTCCGCAGAGACCGCGTCCGAGTGCGACAGCTGCGATCCGGTGGCGGAGGTTCTGATGGTCGATGGACCGCCCAATCCTCCCGGTTTTCCCCGCACTGACGGAGGCACGGGTGGAGGCGACCCGTTGTGTCCCCATGAGGAATATCTTCCTGAGCCTCTCACATCGCTGCAGAGAGAAGAACTTCGCCGCCGGAACATGGATGCACTGCACACTCCTATCGTTGGAGAAACCCCCGAGGCTCGTGCCTTGGAAGACGGGCGCCTGGCAAACTTGGCCGAGCGCACTCGACTGGAGAACCTCCAGCGAGCACTCGACGAGCGTGCGCGACAACGGGTTCCAGAATCCAGTCGACGTCAGCTCTTTCCGCCCCCACAGGTATACCGAACTCCAATTCAGAATTTAGCAGCTGCAGCCCGTATAGCAGAGTCGATTCAGCCTTCCCAGTCGGAGGCTGGCAGAGGCTTGCTGCAGATCAGAGCGTTACTCCGGGCAGTAGGAGACCAGAATTCCGCTATTTCTCAGTCACAGAACAGGATTCATAGCAGATCCATTGATGCAGATGGTGAAGATGCGGATCGACTCAGGAGTAGCAAGCTCAAGCCACTCGCTCAAGAAGCCGGAGGAAGTTCCAATCGGAAACAGAAGCGGAAAGCCGAGCCAGCTGCTCCTGGGGAAGCCTTGGCTGTGACTCAAGGAAAATTTAAGGGGAAACCCAAAGGACCTTGGAATCCCAAGAAAGTTAAAGACCAGGACGGAAATGATGTGTTTGATTTGCCGTGTCACATCCACACAAAGAAAGATGAAGAGGGTAATTTCATTTACCCGAAACATACCACTTGACAGTGTCGACTCTTGATCCAGCAGTTCCAGGGCAAGCAGCCCAAAGATAAGGAAAAGGAGTCGGACAAAGTTGAGGACAAGGAAGATAGTGACGACAGATACCCTCAGGTCAATTCCACACTGATGATTTTTGCTGATGTTGAAAGCAAAAGTCGACTGAAAGTTATGAACCGAGAGGTGAATATGGTCGCTTCAGCGACACCCAATTATCTGAAGTGGTCTCAGACTGCCATAACATTCGACCGGTCCGATCACCCAATGCACATCGCCACCCCTGGGAGGCAAGCTTTGGTGGTCGACCCAGTTGTTGAAGGCACTCGACTGACCAATTTCCTGATGGATGGTGGCAGTGCTTTGAACATATTATATGCTGAGACATTGAAAGGGATGGGCATTCCGATGTCCAGACTTAGTGCCAGCAACATGAGTTTCCATGGAGTCATTCCTGGGAAGAAGGCTGAATCACTCGGCCAGATTGCTCTTGATGTGGTTTTCGGTGATTCCTAGAATTAACGCAAAGAAAAGTTGACATTTGAAGTTGTAGACTTCTAGAGTGCCTACCACGCTATTTTGGGCAGGCCGGCTTATGCACGCTTCATGGCCCGACCATGTTATGTGTATCTCAAATTGAAGATGCCTGGCCCCAAAGGTGTGATCACTATTACGGGCAATCGGAAGAAAGCGGAAGAATGTTTTCAGAAAGGTTCGAAGATCGCCAATGCGCAGATGGCAGTGGTGGAGTTACAGGAATACCAGAAGACTGCAGACCTGAGTGATTTGTTGCGAGCCAAGAAGCCCGCTATAGAATCAGCTTTTCAGTCGACTGGCGATACGAAGACAGCTCACATCCACCCGACCGGCCCCAGCGCTGCTCCAACTCATATCTCAACAACACTCGACTCCAAATAGGAAGAAGCGCTCATCCAGTTCCTCCGTGAGAACTGGGACATTTTCGCATGGAAGCCTTCTAACATGCCGGGTGTTCCCAGGGAGCTGGCTGAGCACCGCCTAAGAGTCGACTCAAAAGTAGAACCTGTCAAGGAACATCTCCGACGGTCCGCCGTCCAGAAGAGAAAGGCCATTGGTGAGGAGGTGGCTAGGCTCTTAGCAGCGGAGTTCATCCGAGAAATCTACCACTCCGAGTGGCTCGCCAACGTTGTTATGGTCCCCAAGAAGGACAAGTCACTTCGCATGTGCATTGACTTTAAACATATCAATCGGGCCTGCCCGAAAGATCATTTTCCTCTCCCCCGCATCGATCAGATAGTCGACTCGACTGCGGGATGTGAGTGACTGTATTTTTTAGACGCCTATTCCGGGTACAATCAGATCCGTATTATGGACCTGACGAGATCACAACAGCCTTCATCACTCCATTCGGCTGCTTCTGTTATGTTACCATGCCGTTCGGCCTCAAGAATGCCGGAGCCACATTCATGAGGATGATCCAGAAGTGTTTGCTCACTCAAATCAATCGGAATGTGGAGGCATACATGGATGATATTATGGTCAAGTCACGGAAGGGTTCCGACCTGCTGACTGACCTTGCTGAAACCTTTGCCAACCTCAGGAGGTATGATATCAAGCTTAATCCATCAAAGTGCACATTCGGAGTTCCTGGCGGAAAATTACTCGGTTTTCTCGTTTCTGAACGGGGAATCGATGCCAATCCAGAAAAAGTCGGTATTATACTCCGAATGAAAAGGCCTGTGCGAGTGCACGACGTCCAGAAGCTTACTGGTTGCTTGGCCGCCCTAAGTCGATTCATATCTCGTCTCGGTGAAAAGGCATTGCCTCTTTACCAATTGATGAAGAAGTCCGACAAGTTCGAGTGGACTCCTGAAGCTGATGCAGCGTTTGCAGAGCTCAAAGCTCTGCTCTCCACCTAGCCGGTGCTTGCTGCCCCAATCAGTAAGGAGCCTTTGCTGCTTTACATTGCAGCCACAGGACAAGTCGTCAGTGCGGTACTTACGGTCGAGCGGGAAGAAGAAGGAAAAACCTTCTAAGTTCAGCGCCCAGTATATTATATTTCTAAAGTCTTGACCCCATCGAAGCAAAGATATCCTCATTATCAGAAGCTTGTATATGGGATTTATATGACCACAAAGAAAGTTGCTCACTACTTCTCTGATCATTCCATTACAGTCGTCAGTGATGCTCCATTGTCAGAGATCCTGCATAACAGGGATGCAACTGGTCGAGTGGCAAAATGGGCGATTGAACTCCTTCCTCTAGATATCAAGTTTGAGGCAAAGAAAGCTATCAAGTCCCACGCAATCGCAAATTTCATCGCCGAGTGGATTGAACAGCAACTGCCGACTCAGGTTCACTCAGAGCATTGGACCATGTTCTTCGACGGCTCCAAGATGCTGAATGGTTCCGGTGCCGGAGTGGTGTTGGTCTCCCCCAGAGGAGATAAACTCAGATATGTTCTTCAAATCCACTTTGATTCCTCCAATAACGAGGCAGAATACGAAGCACTTTTATATGGGTTGTGCATGGCCATTTCACTCGGCGTCCGTCGCCTCATGGTCTATGGCGACTCAGATTTGGTGGTTAATCAGGTGATGAAGGAATGGGACATCAGAAGTCCAGCCATGACTGGTTATTGCAATGCAGTGAGAAAGCTGGAGAAGAAATTCGAGGGGTTAGAGCTTCATCACATACCCCGACTGAAAAATCAAGCAGCTAATGATCTGGCAAAAATAGGTTCCAAAAGAGAAGCCATTCCCAGCAATGTGTTTTTGGAACACATCCACACACCATCAGTTCAGGAGGATCCCTTCACTGAAGAGGCCCCGCAGCAAAAAAGTGCCACGGATCCGACTGAAGTTGAAATTCCAGCTGTGGTCGACCTGATCATGGAACTCTTGGTCATCACTCCCGTCTGGACAGTATCGTACATCGCGTACATCCTAAGGAAAGAACTCCCAGAGGACGAAGAAGAGGCTCGACAGATCGTCCGTCGATCCAAGGCCTTTACAGTCATAAAGGGACAGTTATATAGAGAAAGCGCGACTGGGGTCAGCCAGAAGTGTATTACACCAGAAGAAGGTCAGATGATCCTTGATGATATCCACTCGGGGACCTGTGGTCATCATGCGTCCTCTCGGACCATTGTGGCTAAAGCATACCGAGCGGGATTCTACTGGCCAAGAGCCAATGAAATGGCAAAAGAGATAGTCGACAAATGTGAAGGATGTCAGTATTACTCCAATATGTCGCACAAGCCCGCGTCAGCCCTGAAAACCATTCCACTCGTCTGGCCCTTCGCTGTTTGGGGGCTGGACATGGTTGGACCACTGAGAACGGGTAGGAGCGGCTTCACTCATGTACTGGTAGCAGTCGACAAGTTCACCAAATGGATTGAAGCCAAGCCTATCAAGAATCTTGATGCTTGCACTGCTATCAGTTTCATCAGAGAGTTGATATTCAGATATGGAGTTCCGCACAGCATCATCACCGACAATGGGTCAAACTTCGATTCCGACAAATTCAGGGCTTTATGCGCCTCTCAGGGCACTCGGGTCGACTATGCTTTGGTCGCTCACCCCTAATCGAATGGGCAAGAAGAAAGGGCAAACGGCCTAATTCTCAAAGGACTGAAACCCCGATTGATGCGTGATCTCAAGCACGCAGCACGAGCATGGGTCGACGAGCTTCCATAAGTCCTTTGGGGATTGAGGACAACCCCAAACCGATCGACCGGAAGAACCCCATTCTTTCTGGTCTACGGAGCCGAGGAAGTCTTGCCGAGTGACCTGCTTCACAACGCTCCCCGAGTCGAGCTCTACTCTGAAGATGAAGCAGAACAAGCCTGGCAGGATGCAGTCGACCTTCTGGAAGAAGAAAGAGAAATGGCCATGATCCGACCGACTATCTATCAGCAAGACTTGCGTCGATTCCATGCCAGAAACGTGAAGAGTCGAGCCTTCCTAGATGGAGACTTAGTCCTCCGAGTGGATCAGCAGAAACCACACAAACTCGCTCCTACTTGGGAAGGCCCCTTCATAGTCACCAGAGTCCTCCACAATAGAGCATACCACCTCTACAATGTCGATCGCCAGATTGATGAGCCGCGAGCCTGGAATGCGGAGCTCCTCCGCCCCTTTTATACTTGAATTCTCACTCGGATGAGATGTAATAAGAAAAACTCCTGTAGTTTATTTATCAAAGACAAGAGCGTTATAATTTTCCCAGTGATTATTATTGTTTTTGTTTGCGTGAGAAATCCCCCAGTGGGTGGCTTAGCTGCGAATCCGCTTCGCCTAAGTTTGTAAAAACAATTTCCTACCGAGTGGCGAGCCAGCCTCCCACTCGGGAGCTTAGCTGCGAATCCGTTTCGCCTAAGTATTTAAAAAATCCTACCGAGTGGAGAGCAACCCTCCCACTCAGAGGCCTAGCTGCAGTCCAGTACTCGCATAAGTTCTCTCACTTGGAGACTTAGCTGTAGTCCGGCACTCGCCTAAGTTTGAAAAATTCTACCGAGTTTAGAGCAATCCTCCCACTCGGGGGCTTAGCTGCAGTCCAGTACTAGCCTAAGTTCTCTCACTTGAAGACTTAGCTGCAGTCCGGCACTCGCCTAAGTTTGAAAAAATCCTACCGAGTGGAGAGCAATCCTCCCACTCGGGGGGCTTAGCTGCAGTCCAGTACTCGCCTAAGATTCTCTCACTTGGAGACTTAGCTGCAGTTCGGCACTCGCCTAAGTTTGAAAAAATCCTACCGAGTGGAGAGCAATCCTCCCACTCGGGGGCTTCGCTGCAGTCCAGTACTCGCCTAAGTTCCTTCACTTGGAGACTTAGCTGCAGTCCGGCACTCGCCTAAGTTTGAAAAAATCCTACCGAGTGGAGAGCAATCCTCCCACTCAGGGGCTTAGCTGAAGTCCAGTACTCGCCTAAGTATCTGAAAATCCTACCGAGTGGTGAGCCAGCCTCCCACTTGGAGGCTTAGCTGCAGTCCAGTACTCGCCTAAGTACGAAACACATCTAAATCCTCAAGGACCACGAGGTGCAAGTCGACTGCCACCTTCTCCGTGAGAGCTTCGCCACATATACAATGTGCGCTCCATCCTGCTCTGCAGTAACGAGGTACAGGTCGACTGCCACCTTTTCCTTGAGAGCTTCGCCACAAATACAATGTGCGCTCCGTCCAGCTCTGTAGTAGCAAGATGCAGGTCGACTACCACCTTCTCCTTCGGAGCTGTGCCACAAATACAAAAGTTTTCTCGAATGAAGAACGATTCCCACTCGACGGGGGATTCATGAAGATATTTAAGGACAAACCAAGTTCAGATAAACCCTAAAGGTTCTGGACCACAAATCGAAGTGCTCGGGCTTTCAGCCCGAAAGAGTTTAACGGTTACAAAAACCACTTGGCATCACGAGGCAAATTTAAGGTGAGGCATAAAAGTTTGGTCACTCCGCGGGAGGAGGACTACCAGGCTCGACGAACTCGTCTAGCTCAACGCCGTCGGTGATTCGAGTGGCTGCAGCGATGAAAGTCTCCATAAAAGATCGGAAGTCATGCTTCTGGGTGTTGGCGGCCTTGATTGCCGCTAGCTTATCTTGACGCACCTCCTTGCAAAGGACACGAACCAGACACAGGGCCACTTAAGCTCCACACCAGGCAGAAGTTTTCTTCCACTCCTGCACTCGATCAGGGATTTCGTTAAGTCGAGTCATCAGGGACTCGAGATCATTCTGGGGCGTGGTCTCTGGCCAAAGTGCCGGGTCGATCTGCGACATGGCGACATTCAGTCGAGCCAAGTAGTCCACGACACCATTGATGCGGGATTCCAGTCGGAGCAGATTCATGGCAGTTTCATCTTTTACGGGAGAATTGATTGGGTCCAAACCTGGCTCAATCCACCCAGTCTCCTCCTCGAAGTTCTGGCAAAACTCTCCATTCACGAGGATAAGTCAATTTTCATACACTGAGTCGACAACTTCAAGCTTGATGAACAACTTCTTGGCAAGTCTCCTCAGATAGCTCTCTAGATCGTCCCTCCTGCGAGCAATGCTTTCCATTTTCTCGCCCAGGATGAGATTCTCCTTCCTCCAGCGCGAGCACTCCTTGTTGGCGTCATTCAGAGCAGATTTCAGCCTGGTATTCTCTTCTTCTAACTGGCCGACCGAAGCCAGTTTCTGTTCAGCTAGAGCGGTTCTGTCGTCAGCCTCCTTTCGAGCAGCATCCAAATCCTGATCCTTCTTCACCAGAGCTTCTCTCAGTTTTTCTACAAAGAAATGATGCCTGATTCAGAAAGAGCAGAAGGGTACTCAAGCCTAAGACAGACTAGTCGACAAATTCGTTTTACCAGTGGCGTCGTCCTTGACCCTTTACAGCTCTGTCTTGGCCAGCTCCAAGTCACGGTTCAGTTGGATCTGCTGTTTCTCCAAGTCAGCAAAGCGAGCTCCAAGATCACAAGATTTCTGAAGTCAAAGGGGAGAAGTTATTTTTACAGCGAGAAACAACAAAGTCAATAAATACTAAGTCTACGGTCGACTGCTCGCAGTCCACAAAGCCTCGGGGACCACACAACCAGTGGGTGCACTTTGCGTGCCCCCACCTGTTCTGATCCCACTCGACCGGCCCGCCGGAGTCGAGTGCAGGGAAAAAAAGAGAAGAAGAGAGAAAGAACTCAGACCACAGTCAACTGCCAGCAGTCGACTGCGGTCTCGGTGACTACACCCAGTGGGTGCACTTGGCATGCCCCCACCGGTTCTGACCCCACTCGACCAGACCGAGTGGAAGAGGCAAAATATCAGTTCGGTTTACACTCGACAAAATACAAAGACTACAGTCGACTGCCCGCAGTCCACCATAGTCTCGGGGACTACACCCAGTGGGTGCACTCAGCGTGCCCCCACTAATTCAAAGTTCAACCAACGCACCCAGTGGGTGTACTAACGCAAAGATTCTCGGAGCAAAGATTTTCGGAAAGAGTCTTCAGATATCATATCCTAACAGAACAAGCGGCGACCAACTAACTTGAATGTTGCTTTGGAGAGCCGAGCTGGCAGCGTAGGCAGCATGACTGGCGTCCCGCACCATCTTCATCTTCTCCATCATGACGCCCGCCTGGTGTATCGCTTCCCTGGCAGCATTCACTTTGTCTTCTGGGACATGATGGTTCACAAAAACTAAAGGTGGGTCGACAGGGGCCTGAGCAGGCGACGAAGAAGGCAAGGCACTCGACATTGGCACGGCGAAGGTAACAAAACCCCGATTGGTGTCGCCAGTGTCCTGAACGACTGGTTCCGCCCTCGGTGTCGACTGTAGCACCTCGCTTGTAGGAGCTTGCCTATTCTTCCTTGTCAAAGACCTCTCGGGCTCTTCATCATCATTGGGGAGGTCAATAATGTTGGGAGTTGTGCAAAGTTGAATCGACCGAACAAAGACAGTATGGCAGAAATCATACCCAGATTAGAAGTGACCGCATCCTCCATCACCTCATCATCGTCCCTGTAAGCTGAGGTCCCGGAAGTGGCAGCGCTGACAGTTCCAAAGTTCGTCCAGTTAAAACAAGAAAAACAAACAGCGCGGAGCATCGAGTGAATACAAAGAGAGACACTCATGCGGAAGCGACGGGGATATCAATCTTGATCTTCGTCTAGGCCTTCCGAGTCTTCGGCTCTGCAACTTTGGGGTGCTTTGGCGCCTTCTCAGTCGGGGTTGGTGAAGAGATCCGAGGACACTTCGAAGATTGACCAGCCTGAGCAGTTGCCTTTTCACGGGCGCTCGGTCGTTCTTGGTCAAGATTGGATCGCCTCTCCCTGCAAGGGGGTGACTCGACTTCTTCTCCATCGCTTGAGTCGTCGCTTCCTCCATCCCCTTCACCGTCGGAAGTCCACTCACCACTGTCGCCGCCACTCGCCTCGCCTTCCAGAGCTTGCTCTTGCTCTCCGTTGGGCATTGAATACATTTCAATAATGGCCTGAAAGAAAGCAGGGAGAACAAAGTCAGTCGACGCAGTATAGGCAGCTGCGTGAGTGAATTCAGATTACAAGCAAAAATTCAGAATCAGACCTTCTTTGGTGCATGAGACTGGTCGAATGGGGGAACTCTCCTGGCTCCCCTAGGGTTATCCTTGTTTCCGGTAATGCCCGACAGCCACTTCTCTAGTGTGTCGTCATCGACCTCCTCCGGGTGAATCCGAGTGGAGTCTTCAAGACCCGAATACATCCACATCGGATGGTCTCGGGCTTGAAGAGGCTGGATGCGCCGCTGGAGGAAAACCTCCAAGAGATCCATACCGGTGACCCCGTCACGGATAAGCTGGACCACTCGCTCGACCAGCACCCTCACCTGCGCTTTCTCCTCCGGGAGCACCTTCAAAGGGGATGGTTTCCTCACTCGGTCCATGGTAAAGGGAGGGAGGCCAGTCGACTGCCCTGGCGTCGACTGGTCTTTACAGTAAAACTAGGTCGACTGCCATCCGCGAACTGAGTCGGGAAGAATCATGGTCGGGAAGGAGTTTTTCCCTCTCATCTGGATACCAAGACCCCCACACATCTGGATCACTTGGGTCCTCTCGTCTCTCGGATTAGCCTTTTTCATTGTCTGGGAGCGACAAGTGAAAATATGCTTGAAAAGACCCCAGTGAGGCCGGCAACCCAGGAAATTCTCACACAAAGAAATGAAAGCAGTGAGATAAACGATTGTGTTGGGAGTAAAATGGTGGAGTTGTGCCCCAAAGAAGTTCAGAAATCCTCGAAAGAATGGGTGAGGAGGCAAGGAAAATCCACGATCGACGTGGGTGACAAGAAGAACGTGCTCACCCTCCCGGGGTTGTGGCTCAGATTCCTTCCCCGGAAGCCGCGTCGAGTCATAGGGGATCAGCCCTCCCTCGGCCAGGTCGTCGAGGTCTTCTTGGGTGAGCCTCGAGTGGATCCAGTCGCCCTAGATCCATCCCTTCGGCAGGCCGGTTCGCGAGGAGGATCCGCCCCGACTGGTCGCCGTCCCCTTTGACCTCGCCGTCGCCTTCTTTGTCCGCTCCCGAGCCGCCGTCTTCTCCTTCCCCATCGTTGCCGGTGAGACGCATATGGAACGGTGGCGCGAGGGCGAGAGTGAGCGCAGCGGAGGAGCTTGAAGAGGAGAAGAGATAATGGGGACGCACTGTTCGGGAGACCCCGGTCCAACGCCTTATATGAGGCCGCTTCCGAGTGGCTGACTGGTAGGCCCGGGCGGTTCTGTCAAATCCCGTAACAATCGCGCGCGTGATATGTGTTGAAAACGGTGGCGCGAGGATCGAGGAGGCTCCGCTCTATCCCATCCGATTACTGCGGCCTCCCCCGTCCCGCGCGCTTCCCAAAATTCGGATCCCACGAAATCTGCGGGCAGCGGAACAACTTGTCAGACCAAAGGTCTCCTCCGCATCGTCACTCGGAGCCTTTCAAGTAATGAAACTCACTCGACAAAAACCTAAGAATGGATCAAGGCGACTGGAAAGGAAGTCGCTGCCATCGCTCAGGTTCATTGATCCGAAACAAGAAATGCTCATGGCATGAAAAATGAGTCGGAGAAGTGCTCAATCCCTTTCCCACTCAAACCTCGATCCATTCGGGGGCTAATGATGAAGCTATGTACCTAGGGTAGGGGCATGGACCTGTCAAAACTGATCTACCCAAAGACATCTCCAGAAGAAATCATCTTTCAATCGACTTGGAGGTGTTCCACTCGACAGACTCAAAGATACTCGACCAAGAAGTAACCACTCGACCAAGACCAAGCCACTCGACAGTCAGGAGACCTAAAGGCACTCCGCATGCTAACGGTCAGTTATTAAGTAGCTTTTATGGTCATCATAGCACTTTATTACTAGCGTTACCAGTAACGCCCTGCCTTAATGTACATTGAACCCTTTGTAACGTGGGCTGGCTGGGGTCCTGGCACACTCTATATAAGCCACCCCCTCCTCCGAGACAAGGGTTCTCACCCCTGTAATTCATACACGCATAATCCAGTCGACCGCCTCCGGGCTCCGAGACGTAGGGCTATTACTTCCTCCGAGAAGGGCCTGAACTCGTAAACCTTGCGTGCTTACAACTTCTCCATAGCTAAGATCTTGCCTCTCCATACTTACCCCCCTACACTACTGTCAGACTTAGAACCACGATAGGCGGCCTTGGGGGTGAAGTGTCTCACCATCAAGGGCTACTCCCAGCTCCTCGTCAACTTCTCTAACAAGGTGTGCGAACCAAGGGACGAGCATATGGAGGCCTACTTCGCGGAGGTGCGCAAGATGGAGAAGCAATTCTTAGGCCTAGAGATATAGCATGTGCCACGCGGCACCAACAAGGAGGCCGACGAGATCGCCAAGAGGGCTTCAAGACGTCTACCCCAAGAACCTGGTGTTTTCGAAGAACAACTCTTCAACCATTCGGCGACCCCGCGGCCGCGGAGACTACATCACCTCGAGAGGAACTCCCATAGCCACCAGCCTCGGGAGCCCCTGCTTGCGGTCCGACCTCCGGAGCACGTCTGCTCCTGGCGCTCGAGCCTCGGGAGGGATGCTCGACCGAGAAATTCAAGGCATACCTGATATGAGGGACACTGCCGGAGAAAGAGGAGGACGGAAGCGCGTGGCCCAACCGGCTACGGCATACTGCATACATGATTGTGAGTTATACAGAAAGCAACCAAATGATGTTTCCTTGCGATGCATCTCTAGGGAGAAGGGGAACGAGATGCTAGCTGACATACATGGCGGAGACTGCGGGCACCACTCGTCGTCACGAACGCTAGTTGGCAAGGCGTTGTGTAGCGGGTTCTACTGGCCCACGACACTCAACGACGCGACCAAGTTGGTGAGGTTCTGTGAGGCCTGCCAATTCCATGCCAAGCAAATCCACCAGCCTGCTCAAGGCCTCCAAACTATCCCGCTTTCGTGGCCTTTCACAGTCTAGGGGGTGGATATCCTGGGTCCATTGTTGCGAGCGTCTGGGGGCTACCGCTACCTCTATGTCTCCATTGACAAGTTCACGAAATGGGCAGAGGTGGAAGCCGTCTGCACCATCCCAGCCGGGTCAGCAGTTATTCATCAAGGGCCTCCTGAGCCGGTTCGGGGTCCCTAACCGCACCATCACCGACAATGGCTTGCAGTTCACTAGCAGTCTCTTCAAGACCTATTGAGCTAACCTTGGAACACAGATTTGCTACGCTTCGATGGTACACCCCAGGAGCAATGGCCAAGCTAAGCGCGCCAACGCCAAGGTCTTGAGAGGTACCAAGACCCGGACCTTCAAGAAGAAGCTCAAAACCTGTGGCAGGGGCTGGCACAACGAGCTCCAGTCTGTGATGTGGTCCATATGCACCACCGCCACCGAGCCAACAAGCGAGACCCCATTCTTCCTCGTCTACGGAGCAGAAGAGATTCTTCCTCACGAGGTCAGGCATCCCTCCGCGTGGGTCCTGGCGTTTGATGAGACGCAGTAGGACACCATGCGGGGGATGCACCTTGTGCGGGGGCAGGAACGCCGCTGTGAAGCCTCGCTTCGAGCAGCAAGATACCAGCAGGCGTTGCGACGGTACCAGTGTCGCAGCGTCCGCTCTAGGACGCTCGAGGTGGGCTATCTCGTCCTAAGGCGGGTGCTCTCCAACGAAGGGATGCATAAGCTCTCACCCATGTGGGAGGGTCCGTTTAGGATTGCCCGCGTCTCCAGGACTGGCGCCGCGCGCCTGGAGACGCAAGACGGGATCCCCATCCAGAACGCCTGGAACATCCAGCACCCTCGAAAGTTCTACGCATGAAGCAAGGCCTAGTGCCTATGAAGGTCTCCGCTTGTGACACTCTCACGTAATAATGAGTGGGGCTGCACATGCCCCGGAGTCTCCCGAGTGCCGCCCTCGGGCCTCGGGGGCTCCCTCCCACGTCCTAGTGGCAGCACTTAGCTCCACACTGGTGAGAAGACTAGACTAGGTGCCAGACGCGGCTATTCATTTGCTTTCTATAGTTGGCTTGCCCCTTTTCCTTTATTGATGGTTTGGTTTGGTTGAACCCCCTCTTCTTTCTTGTTCTTCCCTCGATTCTTTGGCGTTTCTCCATGGTTTGGTTGAACCCCCTCTTCTTTCTTGTTCTTCCCTCAATTCTTTGTTTTTCACTAGGGAGGGCGGCAGTTGCCCGACGCTCTCCCTCGCATGCCCCGTGAGGGGGGTTGGACAAGTAGTATGCGCATGCGCACCCCCTGGGCTCCGCGAGGCATTCTCGTCTTAGCTTGTGACCTCATGCGTTTGGCCATAGCCAGCCCATACCTAAGGCCTCATGCAAGAATGGTTAAGGACTCCTTAACAAATTTTTGCAGCTTCACCATGTCACCCGAATGAACAGTGAGGAAGCCCCGCCAGGTGCCCAGAGACACGCGCCCTCATGAGGTCAAAGCTACCCCAGATGAATCGAGCTAAGTTACCACTCTACACCCGTATAAGGCATAGATCTCGCAACACAACCCAGAAGCAATAAACATGCCAGAAAAGTAACATAAGCACCATGGTTCATTACACGCCCCCGCAGGGCTCCATACTCGTTTCTCATAATGCAGGAGGAAAGGGAAGGAGAGGACAAGTAGAGGCAGCTCCTGCGACGCGGCTGCTCACGAGGATCGGCCCTCGAATTCAGACGAAGCCCTCCTCGCGATTCACCGGGGCGCGACGATAGGAGGACCCGCCACCGTCCTCGAAGCGTGCCCGACGGTATGGCGGCTGGGCATAGCCACCACTGCTGGAGCTCTCGCCGGAGGAGGAGCTGCCGTAGCTGGGCGAACCGCGGCCGCCATCAAGGGCGAGTTCACCCTCGTGCTCGTCACGGCAACCGCTAAGACCGAGCACCTCGCCATCATCGTCGTCCTCAGGGAAGCATCCGGTGCAGCGGCCGTCTTCCCTGAACACCCTCACGAAGATGGTCCCTGCCCCGTCAAACTTGAAGTGGAGAGTGCACCGCCGGCCCAGGCCACGCGCGCGGGCGAATGTCTACCTGCCGCGGGCCAGGGCTACGTCGCCCATAGCAGAGATCTCCACCGCAACCCACGAAGCCTTGCTGCAGCAGCTAGGGGACACCAGGACGTGCAGCCGACAGTTTGCCGGCAAAGGAGCGCGGAAGTTGAAGCCAAGTGCCGGCCGGGTTCTCTGACCACACGACAAACTCCGGTAGCACCTCAGGGGAGTGGAAGCCCGGCCGAGGAGGCCGGGCAACCATTGACGAGGCTGCCCCCACCTAAGCGTCTCCCGCCGTGTGAAGAAGCACCGTCGCGGCCGCCAAGGACAGCGCCGGACCCGGAGGGAGCTCGCCCATGCCCACGAGGGACCGCAGCGGGGGTTGCGGCATGCTTGCGCTGGCGACCGCGCCCCCTCTTAGGCGATGGCGAGCCGGGGCCCTCCTGGCGAGCTTTCCCCTTCTCGGCGGCCGAGAACCTCTTCACTGGCACCATGGGTGTCGCAGCAAGGAAGAAGAAGAAGAAGCAGGAGGAGCGAAGGAAGAGACGGGTGACGGGGGCTCCGCCCCCTCCCCATTTATAGCCAGGAGGAGGCCAACCGCCAGCCTCCACGATCACAGGTAATGATGGCTTTTTTGCATGCACCAGGGACTCATCAAGTTGGGCAGTTGCCGAGGCAGCGTGGGGAAGCGGAGATGCCCACGTCATGTCAATCGCCAAGCTTCAATCAAGGCCGCAGGCTGTTAGATCCCGTGGTGCTCCACAGTTTCCCCTTGGCTTCGCCTCAAACCTAAGCCCGAGCGCGCCTTGGGCTCGGGGGCTACTGTCGGCATTCTGGAACAGGGATACCCAGACTTGCCTGCCTACGGCCCAGGGCGTGGCTCATCCAGCGGCCTGGTACGGCCCATCTTCATCAGCAAACACTCAAGACCCTCGCGAGGGGCGAAGCCTCGCAAGGCGGACGACACAAGACCTCCTCAAGGGAAGCCTCACTAGGCTGGCTCGCGAGGAGTAGAGAGATCAAGGCGAGGGGAACCTCGTGAGGTTTCCGTGACGTGAGCCATGACGACCAAGGCCAGGCGGGCGCCATCGGGCGCAGAGTACTCGTTGCCTCTTTGGTGCTAAAGGGGCAAGTGTAGGCAAGGAGTCCCGAGGCATCAGGCAAAGGTTTACATATCGGTGCAACGAGACCAAGACCATCAGGACGGCAGAATGGAGGTCACCACGGAGCCCACGACGACACCACCACCAGAGACTTTGGTAGGCGAAGAGCACCTTTTGTCAGGATAACTGCTACTAGTTGTCCCCCTTCAAATTGTTCGTTGTGGGATCCCTTCCCGCCTAATATTTGGGGAGAGGACCCGTGCCTGTATATATAGGACTAGCCACCACCGTAGGGAGGGGATCTGATCTCATATGGGACCGGATCCATTCCACCAAGGCCACCATACAAGCTCATCGAGCTCAAGAACACCTCCCCTCAGGAGGCTGTTCATCCCTTGTACTTGTTCATCCTCAGCCTACAAGGCAATCCACCACACCACACTAGAGTAGGGTATTACACCACAACGATGGCCCGAACTAGTATGAACTCTTGTTTCCCTTGTTCCTCGGGTTCAGCGAGCTAGGCTTTGAGATCATGGTGAGAGCGTGAGCTAGGGGGATATCGATCTTCGTGCGCACCCTAGTGTTTGAACCTCAATGGTTTGTCGGAACCCATAATCCGACAGGAATGCCACACACATACTTCTCCGGGTTGAGCTTCAGGTTGATCATACACAGTTTAGCAAATGTCTCCTCCAAATCCTGGATGAGGATAGCTCTATTCTTGGTCTTGACCATAATATCATCCATATAAGCCACAATGTTTCTGTGCAGTTGTGGCTCAAAAACAATTTGGACTGCCCTTGCAAAAGTAGACACAACACTCTTCAATCCAAATGGCATGCGGACAAAGCAGTACGTACCACATGTGGTGATGAACGAGGTCTTCTCTTCGTCTTCTTTGGACATGAAGATTTGATGATACCCAGAATATGCATCAAAAAAGGAGAGCAAATCAAAGCCTGAAGTGGAATCCACAATCTGACCGATGCGCGGAAAGGAAAATGGGTACTTCGGGCAAGCCTTATTGAGATCTATGAAATCTATGAAAAGTCTCCATTTCCCAGTAGCCTTCCGGACAACCGCTGGATTTTGCCAACCATGTCGGATGCAACACTCCTCTGACTAGACCAGCTACCTCAAGCTTCTTTATTTCCTCTGCAATGAACTGTTGCCTCTCCAAGGCTTGCTTATGAACTTTCTACTTAACAGGTCGGGCATGTGGGCAGACAGCACGGTGGTGCTCGATTACCTCCCTTGGAACACTAGGGATATCATATGGTTGCCAGGCAAACACATCGATATTCTCCCATAGGAAGGCATTGAGCGCGCTTTCCTATTTGTCATCAAGGGTGGTGCTGATAGTGAAGGTACCATCCATGCCAACCAGCCCTGCCGGGACCTTCTTCACTTGGGGTGCAACAACATTGGATCTCTTGCTGTTGGATCTCTTCGGCAAGTCACCAATAGGCGCAGCATGCTCCGAAAAGGTATGCTTCCCGAATTCCTTGCAAGGATCCCTGCTATCCTTTTTCCTCCCTCTGTTCTCCTTTGGGGGAACTGCTGTTGCCGCTGCCTCTGCCGCGACTGCATCTCGGTACATCTTATCCACGCAAATGATTGCATCCTTCTCATCTGATGGGATGGAAATGACTCCTAGTAGCCCGGGCATCTTCGAGATGTTGTAGGCATAGTGGGATGCCGCCATTAATTTAGCCAAGGCTGGGCGTCCAAGGATGCCATTGTACGGCAGGGGGAGGTCGACCACATCAAACACAATCTTCTTCGTCCGATAGTTCAATTCTCCCCCAAATGTCACTCGCAACGTGATCTTTCCCTTAGGAAGACTCCTGCCGGGGTTAACTCGTTGAAACGTGCCTGTGACTTTTAGCACTTCCTCTGCTATCTAAAGTTTGCTGATGACCTTTGGGGACATCAGATCCAACCCGGCCCTGCCGTCAACCAACATTTTGTGACCTTGAGGTTGCGAATTGTTGGAGAGACTAACCATGGAAAACATCCTACCGCAGTGGTACGGTGAGGATGGTCCTCTTCGTCAAAGATGATGGGCGTGCATGACCATTTGAGTGGTTCCTCTGGTGCTGGTTCCATGGCATTGACCTCACACACCCACCATTTGAGTTGCCGGTGAGAGGAGTGCAAAGATGCACCCCCGTCAATGCACAGGGCATCAGTGGCCTTCTAGAACTCCTTCTCACTGGTTTCCTCTTCATCCCCTCAATCACTCTCATCATTGCAAGCTTCCTTCTCTCCACCTCTGGTGGGTTTTCCTTTGTCCCGGAAGGGTTTGCCTAGGCGATTTCCTTCACCGCCCCGGCCCTTACCGCCAGCAGCATTCTGACCTTTTTCCTTATCTTGCTTCTCATACTATGCTATCTTGCTCTCTGCCACTTGACGAGCTGCTCGACCTGGTAACACTCTTGAATGTCATGGCCCTTGGTCCGATGAATCTTGCAGTACGGCCCATCGCCTTTCCGTAGCTTCTCGGCAGCAGCGGCCTCCCGGCAGTCAGCGCACATGGAAGCCTCCTTGCTGGGAGCTTCGACTTTAGACTTCTCGCCGGTACTCAGTGAGCCCGATCTTTCGACAGTCATCACTGTCTTATCCTTGCGCCTCTTGTTGTGCTTCTTGCTCTTCTTCTGACTAGTGGATTTGTCGTCCTCTGAGTCGACATTGACGCAATCCTCTTCTCTTGGGAGTTTCCTTCCCTCCTCCATCCGAGCAAGCTTGTCCACCAAAGTGTAAAGCTCCTCCATAGTCTTGGGCAACCGCACGTTCATCTTGGAACAAATCCCGCGGTTGCGCACATTGGAATGAAAGGTGGCTATCACAGCAGCTGGATGGACATTTGGGATGTTCCTGTGGACTCTGCTGAATCTCTGCAAGTACTTCTGGAGAGTCTCTCCTTCTTTCTACTGAAAGAGTTGCAAGTCGCTGGGCCGCCCTGGTTCTTTATGGCTGCTAGTGAAGGCGCCAATGAACTCATGGCACACGTAGCCCATGACGAAATAGACTATTCTGGCAGGTGCATCAGCCAAGACCTCACATTGGTCTTGAGTGCCAAAGGGAATTAGTTGGAAAACACCTTGTCACCTCTTCCCCCAATAGCGTGAACATCGATGGTGTAGATGCTCAGAAACTCTGCCGGGTTTAGCCTTCCATCATACTTCTCGGGTATCTCTGGCTTGAATGTGCAGACGGACGGCCAAGTGATTTCTACTACACAACCTTCTTCTTGTAGACGTTGTTGGGCTTCCAAGTGCAGAGGTTTCTAGGACAGTAGCAAATTTCCCTCAAGTGGATGACCTAAGGTTTATCAATCCATAGGAGGCATAGGATGAAGATGGTCTCTCTCAAGCAACCCTGCAACCAAATAACAAAGAGTCTCTTGTGTCCCCAACACACTGGATACAATGGTAAATTGTATAGGTGCACTAGTTCGGTGAAGAGATAGTGATAGAAGTGCAATATGGATGGTAGATAAAGGTATTTGTAATCTGAAATTAAAAAAACAGCAAGGTAACGAATGATAAAAGTGAGCGTAAACGGTATTGCAATGCATGGAAATAAGGCCTAGGGTTCATACTTTCGCTAGTGTAGTTCCCTCAACAATACTAACATAATTGGATCACATAACTATCCCTCAACATGCAACAAAGAGTCACTCCAAAGTCACTAATAGAGGAGAACGAACGAAGAGATTATGGTAGGGTACGAAACCACCTGAAAGTTATTCTTTCCAATCAATCCGTTGGGCTATTCCTATAAGTGTCACAAACAGCCCTAGAGTTCGTACTAGAATAACACCTTAAGACACAAATCAACCAAAACCCTAATGTCACCTAGATACTCCAATGTCACTTCAAGTATCCTGGGTATGATTATAAGATATGCGTCACACAATCTCAAATTCATCTATTCAACCAACACATAGGACCTCAAAGAGTGCCCCGAATTTTACCGAAGAATCACGACGAAAACGTGTGCCAACCCCTATGCATAGGTTCATGGGCGGAACCCGCAGGTTGATCACTAAAACATACATCAAGTGAATCATGTGGTATCCCATTGTCACCATAGATACGCACGGCAAGACATACATCAAGTGTTCTCAAATCTTTAAAGACTCAATCCGATAATATAACTTCAAAGGAGAAACTCAATCCATTACAAGAGAGTAGAGTGGGAAGAAACATCATAGGATCCAAATATAATAGCAAAGATCGCGATACATCAAGATCGTATCACCTCAAGAACACGAGAGAGAGAGATCAAACACATAGCTACTGGTACATACCCTCAGCCCCGAGGGAGAACTACTCCCTCCTCGTCATGGAGAGCACCGGGATGATGAAGATGGCCACCGGAGAAGGATTACCCCCTCTGGTAGGGTGCCGGAACGGGTCTAGATTGGTTTTCGGTGGCTACGGAGGCTTCTGGCTGCAGAACTCCCGATCCATTGTGCTCACGGATGTTTTTAGGGTATATGGATGTCACAGCCCTAGCTTCAGCCTTGTTGTGGTCTAGTCTTGGTTGTTGCATCATGTTTAAATTTTCTTAAACCTGAAATGGGGATGTCCAAACCCTAGCACCAAATGAAATGCAACTAGGATCAAAATAAAAATATTTTCAATGAACCCAAAATGCTCTTCATAAATGCCCATCATTTTTGAATTGGTCTAGAACCTCTTCCAAAAATGATGCACATATTTCTAGGCCATTTTGGATTTTTGAATTAACTCATATTGTATTTTAATTGGGGCATTTAAATACTATAAATATTTATAAAAGCTCCAACAATTTTGGAATAAGTTGAGGGCCTCTGGAATAATTCATTTAGTGCCCATAACTATTTTCGGAATTTTTAGAAGTGATTTGGTTTTTAAACCAAATTTAAACAAATTTGCATAAATAGAAAAACAGAACAAAAATAGAAATAAGACACAGAGGGAAACCTTACCTGGCGCTCACCTGCGGCCCAGCAAGCCGGCCCAGTCCACTGGCCCCTGCCAGTCATCCCCTTCCTCATGCCAGGAGGCCAAGGGCACGCACCCGACACGCGCGGCCACGCGCTCGGCCACCTCCTGCCTGCTTGTCGCATCTAGAGTCGGCCCCGAGCGCCACGCAACCCCCTAGAACCCCCTGCTCTCTTCCTCGCCCTCGTTCCCCTCCTCTGTCTCGCTCTCTCATGCATGCCCGAACAAGCCGTCGCCGCCGTTCACTGCCACCACGTCCACCGTTCTCCCCTCGCCTCCCCGTGCTGTCCAAGACCTCCGCCGTGACGCCCTCGCCCTCCCTACCGAGCCACGCTTCACCGGAGGCCTGCATCGCCGCCATCTGGTCGTCTTCAACCTCGGTACACGCCGGACGCCGTTCGTCGATTCGCCTCGCTCCGGTCGCCCCCGAGCCCACTGATCTGCTCATCGACCTCCCTGTGAGCTCCGCCGCTTTTCCCCTCTCTTCCCCGCGTCATTTTCGCCCTCTAGCCGCACCCCCGAGATCACCTGAGGCCGCCGTCCGCCATGACCGGCGGGCCCATGCTCCCGAGCTTCTCCTGCTCGCTCCAGGGGTACTGATATGCTCCTGGCACCTCCAGGAGGCTGCCTAGCCACTCCGTTGGCTCGCCCGAGCACTGTAGCCCCGCGCCTGCGCTATCCCGAACTCCGGGCGCCGCTGTTGTCATTGCCGGCGCCGCCACAGACCACCCCAGGTCCAGCCACCACCACCATCGGATGTGCCTAGCTGCGGGCGTTCCAACGCGCCCGGCCACGCGACCTCTCGTCGCCGGAGATGGCCGGACGGGCGACACCGTCTTGCTGTGCTTAGCACTGGCGTTTAGCATTCGACGTGGCACCATCATTAACAGTTAATGACCCTGCTAATTAACCCACACTCTCATTAACATGCGGGCCCCGCTGCCTAACTAACCACCTAACAAAAATAGATTAAGATTAATCTAAACACAGTGGCCCCACGCGTCGGCGTTGACCTCGCTGACGCGGCCGTTGACCAGACCCACTTGTCTATGACACCAAAAGTCACTGGGTCCCTGACCAGTGGGTCTCACTGGTCAGGTTTGACTTGGACCGTGCCCCGTTGACCTGCTGACATCATGATGATGTCAGGCTGACGCAGTAATCCTTTTCTAGAATTTAAATAAATCTTAAATGATTTATTTATTTCAGAAAATATCTAAAACTTCTAAAAATCATAGAAATTCAACCGTAGCTCGGAATGAAATAAATTATATATGAAAAATGATCAGAAAAATCCAATCTATCCATATGTACCATTTTCATGCATGATAGAACAACTTATGGCTACTGTTTAGGCCAAATCATATAAATGGCATTTAAACCCTCACATATGGAGTTTGAATTTGAACCTAGGGTTCAAACCAACTCCATTTAACATGTTGCTTGTTGCATTAGCTCAAAACATAGCATATTGACATGTCATGATCATGCATCATATTGTGCATTGCATTGATTGTGCTCTCCTTCTCTGTTGCCGGTATTTGGCCCCTCTCGATAGACGTGCTTTCGACGATGAGTTCGATGACACCGATGAAGAGTTATAATATCTTCAGAAGTGCCAGGCAAGCAAAACCCCCTTGTTCATTCTGATACAATCCCACTCTCTCGCTCTTGCTCTCTTTTACTACATTAGGACAACAGTGATTCAATTGTTACATGCTGCGGTAGTTGAACCCGTTTCCTCTGCATGACCTGTCATTGCCATAGTAAATAGATGAAACCCACTAGCATGAGTAGGAGTTGTTTGAGCCCTGATGTGCCTACTCATTCATGCTTGTTTGTCATGCCTGCTATTTCCTAGAGTTTAGTCAGGTCTGATTCATCGGGGATGAATTGGAATGTGGTGAACATGTCCTACCGTTGAGAGCTAAGTGTGTGAACACGATTTGGTAAAGGTAGCGGTGAGAGGCCATGTAGGAGTACATGGTGGGTTGTCTCATTGCAGCCGTTCTTAGGAACTGAGTTCTGTGTTTGTGATCCATGAACAGTTACTACCACACATTGGGTTCCGATAAGTTGACCCCTCTCGACTTATTAATCAACTCGATCTCTGTCCACGAGTTACAACTAGTTGCTGGTGTTTGTAGGTAGTGTTAGTAGTCTACCAAGTGGTACCCGGTACATGTGGGCTCGGGACAGACTAGGCATAGTGGCCCGATATACCAAGTGGCACCCGGATGGTGGGCTTAGAAACCTTGTACACATCGTTTGGGGTCGTAAGCGACACCCCAGCCGGATCTCCTTGTGGATGGAACCCGAATAGGCGATAAACCTGGATGAGAGACTTGTGTGATTAGTCAGGTCGTGGCCGACTCCCTCACCAGGCTTCCGCATGAAGGTTGCCGAGATACACGACATGTACATGGTGGTAAGTGGCGAGAGCGTGTGTGAAGAAGTACACCCCTGCAGGGTTATCATTATCTATTCGAATAGCCGGATTCCTCAGATATGGACACTTGGACCCCTTGCATAGTTCATAGACAAGTGAAAGTGGATACTCTAAAATGCGCAAGATAAGCGCAGTGCTATGGATGGCCTTCTCATAGGGAGACGGGAGCGGATCCTTAGTGGTTTATTGATATTGTGAATATGTGGACTAGTGTGCGCCACCTCAAAAGAGTTACTTGCAGTCGTAGTTCAGGTTAGCCACTGAGTCAAAGCTGGCTTGCTGCAGTTAAACCCCACCATCCCTTTATTGATACTGATGCATATGTAGCTAGTTCTGATGTAAGTCTTGCTGGGTACATTTGTACTCACGTTTGCTTAATTTATGCTTTTGCGGAGAGACTTCAGTCTCACTAGTAGTTCCGCATGGACTTCGACGTTTAGCTCATTACCTCAGCTACGATCTTGTACCCTTGGGAGGGTCTTGTAGATAGTCAGGCTTCTCAGCCTTCTTCATTTGTAGTAGTCTGTATTCAGACATGTTAAGCTTCTGCATGTGCTTTGACTTGTATGCTCCGAATGTTGGGTCATGAGACCCATGTTTGTTTTATCTCGCTCATCGGAGCCTAATGAATAAATACTTTGAGTCATAGAGTTTTGTTGTGATGCCATGTTGTATTTACACATATCGAGCATATTGTGTGTATGGTTGAAATGCTTGGTATGTGTGGGATCCGACAACCTAGTTGTTTATCCTTGGTAGCCTCTCTTATGGAGAAATGTAGTCTTGTGCTTCCATGAGCCATAGTAGTCCACTACAGCCCGGTTCACCGGAGTCATGCTAGCCCAGCACTACTTCTCCGGAACACTTGACTGGCCGGCATGTGTTTCACTTTGTTCATGTGTCTGTCCCTTCGGGGAAATGTCACGCGGTGACATCCGGAGTCCTGCCTAGCCTGCTACAGCCCGGTTCTCCAGAGTCCTGTTAGTCCAGTGCTACAGCCCGGATTCGCACGCTACTGACAGACATGCTCCATGTTGATTCATCTATGCCTGTCCCTGTAAGTTAGTGCCACTTTGGGTTCACGACTAGTCATGTCGGCCCAGGTTCTCTATCATATGGATGCTAGCAACACTATCATATACGTGAGACGAAAGGCGCAAACGGTCCCAGGCCATGGTAAGGTGACACCCGTGGGAATACCGTGCGTGAGGCCGCAAAGTGATATGAGGTGTGACTGGCTAGATCGATGTGACTTGGAATCGGGTTCCTGACAATGTTGGTATCAGAGCCTGACTGCCTGTAGGATTACCAAGCCAAGCTGGTCGAAGTCGTGTCTAGAAATGCTTTAGTTATATAAGGGAATTGATTGTGGATGGGAACGTAACGCTCTTTTTACTCCTTATCCTCATGACCTTCTGATCTGAGTCATCTTCTTTTCTACGGGGTTAACAACTAGGCTTCTCTTCTATCTCTCAGGATGACGTGTTACTAAACCGTAGTTGCCTAGGATTGTTGAGTTCAAGCCTCAGTTCAGTTCCTACTACTTCCATATGTTCATAGCTTGCCTTAGAACCTTGATATTGTGATGTTGAGTGGTTATGCCACCATTTTTGCAGGATGTCTCAAATCATTTTGAGCATTTACAACCGTTATGCTGTCCGAGTCATCCTTGATCTCTAAACAGTCTGATACATATGCAAATCCCTTCCTTCAGTTCCCGATGTTTCTTTGGGCTAGTTTAACCACACTAATCGGTGAGTTGAGGTGCTCTGTTGCCTCGGCATATATGTTGGACCTATTATTATGACCCTAGGTGTCTTAGAGGATCACCTAGTAATCTAGCCATGATTAGTGTTCCCCGTGTGATGATTCTGGCCATCATTCTCGAAAGCATCCCATGATGTTATTAGTTAGTAAGTATTCTACTTCCGGGTTTCTGAACCCGAGATCCACCCTACTTACTTCATGTTGTTAGTATTTGCTAGTTTCCTTAAGATATTAGTAACCTTTGCGATAGTCCTCGAGGTCCATGGTAGATCATTCTTCCAATACCATGAACCATCATGGCAGAAGTTCTTTTGAACCAAAAGATCCCAACCAGGGTGCTCTTGAGGAGTACTCCATTCATATTGTGACTCTGCCAGTCCATCCTTTTTTGCATGGGTTATCCGAAAGAATTATGTTGAACTTTGCTCGGCATACTGATCTATGCACCAACAACTCAGAAAGTTATATATTCCTTTGAGTTGTCCCTCTTTAGTTATTTTCTGGCCCTCTGTCTATCAATTGATAGTCAGGACTAATTGTGCATCCATGTTATCGATGCTTATTATTCTTGTGGTCCGTCAAGCCATCCTATTCCAGAATGACTAGGAGAAACAAACCCCGGAACCTCATCCATATCTAGGATTGGGTCAAAACAATTGTATTCCGCAGATCAAAATGCCAATCCAGATTTTGCTCTGCTCTACCTTGGAGTGTTACCATCTTTAAGTCAGGAGTGTCATGAGAATTGCACCACCTCTTATGAATTCTTGACGTAGTAATACTTCTTGACATCATTGTTCATTCCTCGGTTCCGTGTTGTTGTAACCGGAATGCCGACAAGTGTACTGGGATGTGCGAAATCAATACTCCTAGAAAATTCGTTGCTTGGTAGTTAATGGACAATACTCTCATTCCTAGCGTGCTGGTTATTGAATCATCATCCTATGATTGATCGTGCTACCTAGTCCATATTTCTGGGTGCACTCATCGACCAATGAGTTAGGATTGTGACAATCCCTCGCTCCTTGATCATACCGTCCTGCCCTGAAAAGCAAGATTGTTCTCGAGCTTCATAACATATCGGTGGTTCGTGATTGTCTGGATATCTTCACGGAAGTATCACCAGGTCGTCCCTTGACCGATATGTTGAGTTCGTGATCAAGTTGGTTTTCCAATAAACCACTCTTTCTCCAAGAATCCGTGTTAGATACCTCTGAAATAATTGGTTAAGCTAAAACAACAACTTGGAGAGTTGGAAGATAAAATCTCAATCCACTTAGTTCACTCCAAAGGGGATATCTTGCGTGTGTGTGTGTTGAAGAAAGATGATATCTCCATCGATTGGTCCTCGTGATCAGTTGTTGGATCTATTGCCTTGTCAAAACTTTGACTTGAGTATGGCCTATCGTCAAGTCAAATCAGAACCAACGATGTTCATAATGTTGTCTTACTCGTGGTTGATCCCTCGAGCATACACCATTACATCTTTTGGTCTGACCAATGCTATCACCATGTTCACATGATGATGGAAGTCCAGTGATAGGGAAATTTCGATGAGTTGTTGTTGAGCCCATCAGCAGCATTTTGTCTCCCCCATGAGTCATGTCGAACATCAACCTAGTGTTGAAAACTTTGTAACCAATGCCTTCGTGTTTCATTGATGAAGCGTATTCTTGGATGGAAGAAGTGACTTCCTTGAATTCATGTGCATTTGGTGCAAGTTGCCGTCGTGTGTTCGAGAAAGATTGTTTTTGTTTCCTCTAGTACCATCCCATGTCAGTTATGCATGGGCGAATGTATTCTATGGTTTGGTAGATTAATTACCTCCACTCCATATGTATTCCCTAGCACACCAAGCCACTGATTGACTTGTTCAAGGAAAAGAAGTCTATGCTTGGGATCTAATCCATGGACTTGCGTAAAGACTTCGAAATCCTTGATGATGGTTCCCGACCAGAACTCAATAGTGTTTTATTATAAGACTACTATGTGGTCATTCTTGTCTTGGACAACATGCTCACATGTATGTAGCAGAACCAGCTCATGTTTCGGAGCTTGCTATCGTAGTTCATATCCCGAGAATCTCGCAACGTCATCTCGTCGGTTTGTGTTGCAAACTTTCTTTTCCAGACACATTGTCTAAATTATTCTATTACCAACCAGATCTGAATCTCAGGCAGATGTGATGGTTGGAACGCTTCCCAAGAGCTATAATATTGGCCTCTCTGTAACCGGTAGAGTGGATGTCATGGCCAACACGCAAAACCGGAAGACCTATTATTGTAGTATCTTGCTTGAAGAAGTTGGCCACCTCCCCATAAGGATCTCATAGAATTTATTCCAATAGTTGTTCCTTATGGATTTTTGTGTTCCCGAAGTCTGACCTTTTACTTGATGTTCTAGATACCAAACCATATAAATAAATGGGTTACGCTAGCACATCAAGGAGAACATTAGAAGCGAAGTGCTAAATGCCTCTCGGTCGATCATCCAGATTTTGATCCCTAGGCCTCGCTAAAGTGAAATCTGAGAAAGTGTTATCTTCCTTTGCATCTGCATCGTCCATCACCATTCATCATGGTGGTATGTTGTGTTGCCAGGATCCTTGACATGGATATTGGTAAAACCTTGATGAATATGGAGATGCTCAAGTTCTTGAGAGCACGCGCAAGCACTAGGTTTTATCGTTGGCGTTAACTGGGATTTGCTTCCAGTTTCCTCGGTTATGTTATAACCTTTTCAAACAGTGGACTCACTCTCTACTGTTGGGTTTCTCCCCAGTTACTAGAATCATTCCCAGCATTTGCATTTTTATTCCCATCTTGCACCGCCGTTGTGCCATCCTATCATGGGTCCCATCCATTTCTGATGATAAGCAAAATCATCCCTTGTCTTGTCTTCAACAAGGTAGTCCACATCATCCATTCTAGTCCCGGTATGCCTTCCCTTCGTACTCCGCTAAACGATTGTTGTGAATTGCCTTAGGCTGGTATGAAGAGTTTCGATGATCTATGCATCAAAAGTAATTCTTTTTGCCACTTAAGGGAATAATTCTATGAGTCACCTCCTCCAACATGTCTCCTTAGGGAATCATGGCAACTCAACTCCTTGCTACGTTGACAACCGTTCACCACCTTCTTAAGTGTGGAATTGTTGCCTACCTAGTGAACCTTCGCCATCCGTTTCACTCCATCCCTCTAGGTGTATACTTCGTGTCTCAGCTTGAGAGATGTTTATATGTCTCATCCCGCGAGTTGATCCTGAATTCCTCGATCTTTGAGAAGATCGGTTTCTGAAGAGTTTCTTTCTGTCGTCATAGTCGGATGAAGATCTCGAAAGCAAGGATGTCAAGACCAACAGGATGCAATGGATCAACATCTTCGGGAAAGGCAGTTGGATCATGAAGATTGTGATAGCTCGAGTCCCCTCTTCCTTTTATCCAATGCTTGAATCTCGGGACGAGATTCTTGTTTAGTGGCGGCGAGTTGTCACAGCCCTAGCTTCAGCCTTGTTGTGGTCTAGTCTTGGTTGTTGCATCATGTTTAAATTTTTTAAAACTTGAAATGGGAATGTTCAAACCCTAGCACCAAATGAAATGCAACTAGGCTCAAAATAAAAATATTTTCAATGAACCCAAAATGCCCTTCATAAATGCCCATCATTTTTGAATTGGTCTAGAACCTCTTCCAAAAATGATGCACATATTTCTAGGCCATTCTCGATTTTTGAATTAACTCATATTGTATTTGAATTGGGGCATTTAAATATTTTAAAAAATTTAAATGATCCAACAATTTTGGAATTAGTTGAGGGCCTCTAGAATAATTCATTTAGTGCCCATAACTATTTTTAGAATTTTTAAAAGTGATTTGGTATGAAAACCAAATTTAAACAAATTTGCATAAATAGAAAAACAGAACAAAAAAAGACAGAGAGGGAAACCTTACCTGGCGCTCACCTGCGGCCCAGCATGCCGACTCAGTCCACTGGCCCCTGCCAGTCATCCCCTTCCTCACACCAGGAGGACACGGGCACGCACCCGACACGCGCGGCCACGCGCTCGGCCACCTCCTGCCTGCTTGCCGCTGCTGGAGTCAGCCCCGAGCGCCACGCAACCCCCTTGAACCCCTCGCTCTCTTCCTCTCCCTCGTTCCCCTCCTCTGTCTCGCTCTCTCACGCACGGCCGAAAACGCTGTTGCCGCCGTTGACTGCCACTGCGTCCACCATTCTCCCCTCGCCTCCCCTTGCTGTCCAAGACCTCCACCGCGACGCCCTCGCCCTCCCCACCGAGCCACGCTTCGCCGGAGGCCTGCATCGCCGCCATCTGGTCGTCTTCAACCTCGGTACCCGCCGGATGCCGTTCGTCGATTCGCCTCGCTCTGGTTGCCCCCGAGCCCACTGATCTGCTCATCAACCTCCCTATGAGCTCCGCCGCTTTTCCCCTCTCTTCCCTGCGTCATTTTCGCCCTCTAGTCGCAGCCTCGAGATCACCCGAGGCCGCCATCCGCCATGACCGGCGAGCCCATGTGTCGGGGAAACTGATCCTCGAACACCTATGGGGCCGGCGGACCGGGCCCCTTTCGGTTTGGCGGGGGGCGGAGATCCTATGAAGAGCAGATCGAGGCGAGGCACACGAGCAGTTTACCCAGCTTCGGAGCTCTCCGGAGAGATAACACTCCTACTGCTGCTTGTCTGGTTGTATTATCTGGTGTTCTTGCTCTCCAAAGCGAGAGTGTGGTGTTCTCTGGGCTACGGATGGATCGAAGCAAACTGTCTAAGGCTTCGAACCTATGAGCCGAACCCCCTCTACGTTGCGCATGGGCCTCCTTTTATACGCTAAAGGGGTCACCGACAGGTGGCAACGCAGAGGAGGGTAAAAACGTAAAAAGCGAGGTAGTTGATACAGTTGCTTGTACAGTGCACCCTACCTAACCCTGACGGCAGGGGACAAGGGCATTAAATGCCCGTCTGAGTCGCCCGAACAGTGCAGAAAAGGACCGTTAGGGGCGCCACCGTTCGCCACGATGGCGATCTTGTCAGCTTCGCATGCCACTGCGCACCGCTGGCTGTCCTCCCCCCACGCACGCCCGGAGAGGCCCCCAGAGCGACACGTTGGTGGATGCGCTGGAGCATGGACGCAGAGTGGCCGCCTGCCGCGGCAAGCGCCTTGCCGCTGTTGTTATCTTGTCGGGTCCGGAAGCTTGTCGCTCACCGGGCTTCGAGGTACCTTGGTTTGTCTTCCCGGCAAGCTCCTCTTGCCGGGGCCTTGTCGCCTTGCCGGAGCGCGTGGCGCGTCGCGGCAAGTTCATTGCAGCGTCTTGGTTGGCCTTCCCGGCAAGCTCCTCTTGCCGGGGTCTTGTCTCCTTAGCTTAAATACTTTGTTCTTGGATGGCTCCAAGGGAACCTTGGGGGATCTTGGCGATCACCCGACAAGCCTTTGCCGCGGGGTGCTGCAACTGCCCGTGCACAAGTTCGGGGTACTAGGGTACCCCTAATCTAGTACACCGACAGGAGCCCCCGGGCCTGGGCTAGACACGGTGCCGAGCGCTGTTGGGCCAGGCCCAAGACAGGGCACGGGCACACGCGGGTTGGACCACGCCAAATCTTGTTCCATATCCACCGCACTCTCCCATAACAGCACGCATTGATTGCGGCATCGTGTGAGAGATCGTGGGTGGTTGTTTAAGCGGAAGGCCGAAACGTCCGCCCCGTCCCTCTTTATAAGCAGAGGAAACAGGGGTAGTTCATTCCCCCTCGCTGCTTGCTGCTACTCCTTCTTCACAAACTCCGCCGCTCCCCTCTTCTTCTCGAAGCTGAGAGAGCAGCGCTCCGCCCCCCCCATTGCCACCAGCATCACCACGCCTCGACCTTCTCCACCACCTCCGCCATGGTCCCTAAAGCCGACAAGGGAAAGGGCGTGAAGTCGGCTGAGGCGCAGCGGCTCGCGGCGCTGCGGAAGGAGCGGGCGATCTTCACCCCCCAGCTCGGCGTGCAGGAGCTGAGGGAGTACTTCTACCTCTTTTGGGCGACGGAGACGCGTGCGCATCCGCGCACGAGGGTACTCCCGGCCGCTGCCTCGGAGTCGGCTCCAAATGGGTACCCGTTCTTCCCGCTATTCTTCTACTGCGGGCTCTGCCCGCCCTTCTCGGAGTTCTTTTGTGACATTATGAACACGTATGGCTTCCGCCTCCTTGACTTCACCCCCAATGCTGTCTTGACCATGGCAGTTTTCGCACACTTGTGCGAAAACTTTGTCGGAGTCCACCCTAGTGTAGCCCTTTTCCGCCAGTTCTTCATACCTCGGGTAGAGAGAGGAGAGCCGCTTGCCGGAGGGATTGCTTGGGTCTCGAGAGTCGGTAAGAAAGATGCGTACTTGGAGGGTGAGCTCCGCAGCAAGTGGGAGGAGTGGAGAGCGGAGTGGTGTTGGATCGTCGAGGAGGATCCACAGCCCTTGACCGCCGTGCGCCAAACTCTAATAGTGCGCGGCAATGACTGGAGCAACATGGCCCCGGAAGACGAGAGGCCGAAGATTGCCATCACAAGGATTCTTCGCCTCAGGCTTGCCGGGCTCACCGTAGGTGCTGTCGGGGCAGATTTCCTCTGCCGCCGCATTGCCCCCCTGTAGGAGAGGAGGAGGCCCGCCTGGGAATTTAAGAATTTGGCGGACATCATGAGGCTGCGGCCGGGCCTCAACTACAACTTCACTGTCTTGGAGTTGGATGCAATGCTCTTGGAGTTATTCAAACGCGACCCCCAGCACCCATTCACACTGCCAAGGGGCGTAGTTCCTTTGTGCAATAACTCTTCGCTTGACCGGATCCGCGCCATGATGCCGTTGTGCGATTCACACGGCATCGTCCCGACTTGGCAAGAGCCTGCGGACAACGTTGTGCGAGCGTTCTTCGACACCTTGGAGGAATTGCCGGTCCGCACCGACGAGCAGAAGAGCCTGACCCGTGACACCACCGACGAGGAGCTGCAACTCATCGCTACTAGGGCGGAAGAGGCTGCGGCCGCAGCTGCTGCCGGTGTGTTTGGGTTCACTGTGGAGGAGGCGGAGGCTGCAGAGGCGGCAAACCTTGCCGATCGCGTGGAGTTCATGGGCGAGGAGGAGCCTGCCGGTTCTGAAGCCGAGTCGAGCGAGGCCGGCGAGGAGGAGGCTGAACCTTCAGAGAGCTTGCCGCAGGCGGAGCCCCCGACCCCGCCAAGGAGGCGCCTTCGCAGGGCCGGGGACGCAGCAGGGCGGCAGCCGGCTCCACAGCCACCGAGCCGCGCAACGCGCTCTACCGCGGCAAGTAATGTTGCCGCGGGAGCGCCTCACGCAATAGCGGCAACTGGAGCGGGATCTTCCCGGGCCACCGCCGCCGCCCCCGCCAAGCGGGCAAGGGATCCTACTCCTCCACCTCGCCGCACCGGAGGAGGGCCGGACTTCGATCTTTCCATGCTCAGCTCCGATGAGGAGGAAGATGAGTGAGTTTCTTTGGTGCCCTTATAATCCTTCAATCTTGCTGTTTATATTTTGTATCTGACTTGCTCCAATCTGGACTCTTTTCTTTTCAGAACACTGGCCCAGAGAGCGGCGAAGAGGGCCAAGGCCGCGGTGATCCTCATTGAGGATGACCCCATCACGTCGGTAGGAGGTGGGTCCGAGACCACCTTGACGGACCCGGCAATCACCCCTCGGAGCAGCCCCCAGCGCAGCCCCCAGCGTAAGTTCATAGTTTAGCCTTCTGCTGTCGGGCGCGCTTGAGTGCTTTTTCCTTTGTTGATATCTTGCTTGTTGACTTGTGCAGGAGCAGAGCAGCCTCATCAGGAGCGCCCGGAGGCCGGTCCCGTAGTGCCACCTGCTTCGACTGCGCCGCCAAGGGAGGAGTCCCCGGCAAGGGAGCGCTCTCCGGCAAGGGGGGACTCTCCGGCAAGGGACGGCACTGCTGATCCTGCGGCGACCGAGGCCGCAACTGAAGATCTTGGCGCAGGTAATCCACTTGCCCTAAAACTTCCCCTTGGGTTCTGCTTCTTCTGTTTTTCTTTCCTTGAATTTTTGATTGATTTTCCTCCCTTCTTCGTTCTTCAGACCCATCTTCGGCTGAGCCAATGGAGACAGAGGGCGCCGGCGAGGAAGGTGCCGGGGCTGATGAGACCGCCGGCGAGGAGGCCGCCGGGGCTGCTGCTGCGGGAGCCGGCGAGGGATCGGGCGATCGCACTGACGACCCTGAGGCCGCAGGAGCGCCGGGCGCTGCACCGACCGCCGAACCCTCTGCCGCTTCTGCGGAGCCGGGCTCCGAGGAGCCCCAGCCCGGCGCCTACTTGCAGGCCGGTGACAACATCTTCATCAAGCTACCTTGGGCGTCGAGCTCCAGGGCGCCAGTCGAGGGGGAGACTTTTGACGGGGAGGTGCTCGCCTCTGCTGGGCTGTCATTGGTTGACGCGCCCGGCAGCAGCAGCGGCGAGCCTGAGGAGGAGCAGCTGCTGCGGAAGCTGCTGTCACTCTACCGCACCCGGCAAGCCAAGCTGGCTTCCCGGGAAGCGCTTGTCGCGAAGGCGGGAGTTGACATGGAGAAGCGCGCGGAGGAGCTCCGGGGACAAAATCAAGAAGCTCTTCGATCCCTTGCGCAGGAGCGGGAGCGAGTAGACGAGGAGCGCACGGCCTTTCTTCTTGAGAAGGTCGAGGCTGAGGAGGAACAAAGGCTTGATGCCGAGAATCAGTCCGCGCGGGAAGGCGAGCTAGTGCAGCGGAAGGCCTACCTCGATAGCTACGAGGAAGAGCTCGCCGAGCGCGAGCGAGCACTTGGCGGGGCGCTCAAGGAGGCAAAGGATGCCGCGGCAACTTCAGAGGCCGCCAAGAGGGAACTAGAGGAGAAGGTGGCGCGGCTGGAGGCCGAAATTGGGAAGAGCGGCGAGGAGATTGCCGCTCTCAAGCATGAGCGCGAGAAGGATGCTGCCACCCATGGTGAACTGCAAGGCCTTCTCGCTGAGAAGGGCAAGGAGCTCAGCGCTGCCAAGGATTCCAAAGCAGATCTGGAGCTGAAGCTGGCCACGCTGACGCAGACGCTGGAGGCCGCCAAGGAGCGGGAGAAGACCTTGGCGGAGAAGGTCAAGGCTGACGCTGCGCTCCTGGAGAGCATTGCAGTTACCTAGAACTCGTTCAGAGACACGGTGGAGCACTGGACCGAGGGCCTGGTGAACACTGCCGCCGTCATCAACGAGGAGCTGGCGCAGCTGGGGATGGATGACTTTGGGTATCCTTCCGACGAGAGCCTTCCACCCAGCGACAAGCTCAGCCTATTCTTCAAGGGCGTGGCGACGACACTCCAGCGACTCCGGGAGAGGTTCCCGAAGCAGCTGGCCGACGAGTCATGCAAAATCTGCGCCGGGGTTCTTCAGAAGGTGCTGATGAAGGTAGCCTTCCACAATCCAGGCCTCAGCTTCACCAACGTCCTCCGATCCTTGCCACCTGACGCCGATCTGGACGCACTCAAGGCCCTTGTCGCACCCATTGTGGACAAGGTGAGCGAGATCAAGCGAGTCGAGGGCGGGCGCGTAGATTAGGCCGCCCATTTCTTCTTTTCCCTTGTCGCTGCTAGTCATGTCATGAAAACAGTCTATTAGAGCTGCGACAATTTATCTTTGTAATATAACTTTATTTCTGTTATCAATTGCAATGTTATTTCCTCTACTAGATTCCTTCCTTTGTATGTTTTCACCCTACGCTTTTAGGGAACTTGTCGGCGCAGGCGCCCGAGCCGCGAGCGCTGAGTGCGGAACTTCAGCAGCCTGCTGGCGGTGCCGCTTCCGACAAGAAGCCTTGTCGCGACTAGATGCAGCACACTTAAGCTGTTGAGCGGACTCGAAACAAAGTAAGGGCGCAACTAGCCACGAGTTGGTTCCTCCGTGCATAGGTTTTCCATACAAAGCAGGGTCGTTCGAGGAAGATAACTCAAAAATTTAAAAAGAGATTGCTCAAACTTTGGCAACTTAGCTTTTCTGTCATTTGCTTCCCGGTAAAGCAAGTCTTTGCTTGAACGACGCCTGGTCCATACCACAATCTTCTCCTTCCCCCCCCCGGCAAACTTGTGTGCGAGGGAACCTTCTTTTCCTTTAAAAGAAAAAGAAAGAAGATAAAATAATAATATGGAGCACTTCGACTCGTTACTGCTTACCGGATGTAAGTGCTGCACAAAGTGTCAGATAATCACATGCAAGAAAGGAACTAACGCATGAAATGGACAAGCTGTGCGGGGCACATGGGTTTTCCTTATGCATGGGATCTGCGCCCGTTCCGGCAACCACCTTATGGGAAAAACTTACGAAGATGTTCTATGTTCCAGGAGCTGCTCACTGGAATGCCATCTTCGGTCTCAAGGCGGACAGCGCCAGGCCTTGTGACTCGTCTCACCCGATAAGGGCCTTCCCACTTCGGCGTCAACTTGTTGGAATTCTTGGCGGACTGAACGCGCCGAAGAACAAGGTCGCCTTCCTCGAAGCTTCTAGCTTTAGCTTTGCGGCTATGATAGCGGCGCAAAGCTTGCTGGTATCGAGCAGCTCATACAGCAGCCTGAATACGATCTTCCTCAAGGAACAGCGCGTCGTCTTGCCACAGCTGTTCTTGCTCAAGCTCATCATAAGCAAGCACTCGAGGTGATCCGTATATGAGTTCCGTGGGGAGAACTGCCTCTGCTCCATAGACTAGAGCAAAAGGTGTCTGGCCAGTGGCTCGATTTGGCGTCGTTCTGATCGACCAAAGAACCACCGGCAGCTCCTCGATCCAGTTCCTTCCGCACCTGTGCAGCCTGTCGAAAGTTCTGGTCTTGAGCCCGCGCAGCACTTCAGCATTTGCCCTCTCTGCTTGACCGTTGCTTCTCGGATGAGCAACAGAAGCGAAGCAGACCTTGGCGCCAAGGTCTTGGATGTACTGCATGAAGGTGCGGCTCGCGAATTGCGTACCGTTGTCGGTGATGATCCTGTTAGGGATCCCGAAACGGCAAACAATTGACCTGAAGAACTTGACTGCTGACTGTGCTGTCACCTTCCTCACTGGCTGCACTTCCGGCCACTTTGTGAACTTGTCGATTGCGATGAACAAGTACTCAAAGCCCCCGACAGCTTGGGGGAAGGGGCCGAGATATCGAGCCCCCAGACCAAAAATGGCCAGGATAAAGGGATTGTCTGGAGAGCTTGAGCTGGCTGGTGTATCTGTTTGGAGTGGAACTGGCACGCTTCACACTTGGTTACTTGTGTAGTTGCATCCTGGAGGGCTGTCGGCCAAAAGAAACCTTGCCGGAAAGCTTTGCCGGCAAGTGCTCTTGCGCCTATGTGGTGGCCACATATGCCTCCATGTATCTCTGCCAACAGCTTTTGTCCATCTTCCTGGCGAATACACTTCAATTTCACACCGTTGAGTCTTCTTCTGTACAGTATGCCATCGACAAACTGGTACATACTTGACTGTCGGGCTACTCTTTCCGCTTCTTCTTGCTCTTCGGGAAGTTCTCCTGTCTGAAGGAAATGGACAATCTGCTGTGCCCATGCTGGAGCTTGTGGCTCGACAACAAGGACTAAAGGCACATCTGCTGCTGCGGGAACATCTGCTTCTATGGCAAGGACTTGCGGCCCTGCCGGAGCTTGATGTTCCCCGGCAAGCTTGCCGGAACAAAACTTGTCGTGAGCGTCTGCTTCAACGGAACAAACCATAAGGCTTGCCGGAGCAGACTGCCCCTCAGCATCTGTGGTGTTTATCTTGGGGACTTTCTTGGCGGCGGCTTCGGGGAGCTCTGCCGGAAAGTAGTCACCAGAAACCAACTTCCTCTTTTTGCTTTGTCCAGTTGATGGTGTTACGGATGGTTGAGTCAACTTAAGCACAAAGATCCCTGGTTCCACATGTAACTTTAGTGCGGCGCATTTTGACAGGCCGTCAGCGATATCATTCTGAGCTCTTGGGATATGCTCCATTTGTAGGCCGTCAAAGTGCTCCTCTAGCTTCCTCACTTCATCGACATATGCTTCCATCAACGGACTCTGGTAGTTCTTGTTCACTTGTCGGACGACAAGTTATGAGTCACCCCTGACAATGAGCTTCTTAATCCCAAGGTCTGCTGCGATTCTGAGACCGGCAAGCAATCCTTCATATTCTGAAGTATTGTTGGTTGCTTGCTCTTTGGGAAAGTGCATCTGGACTGCGTACTTGAGGTGCTCTCCGGTGGGTGCGACAAGCAGTACGCCTGCACCGGCGCCTTGCAGCGAGAAGGCACCATCAAAGTACATCAGCCACTCTTTGCTTGCCTCTTTGACGGGGATGCTCGTTTCTAGAATTTCTTCATCTGGGGTTGGCGTCCACTCTGCTATGAACTCTGCCAACGCTCTGCTTTGGATAGTTGAGGTGCTCTCAAACTTGAGGCCAAAGCTTGACAATTCCAGCGCCCACTCGACAATCCTGCCTGTTGCTTCTGGATCTTGCAGTATCCTCTTCAGCGGAAAGCGAGTGATGACTGTGATCTCATGTGCTTGGAAGTAATGGCGCAACTTTCTCGAGGCCATAAGGAGGCCGAAAAGCAACTTCTGCACACCAGAGTACCTTGATCTAGCTCCCTGCAGAAGAGAACTGACAAAGTAGACTGGGCGCTGCACCATTCTCCTTGGCATCTCATCTTGTTCCTGCGCAAACCCACGTTTGTCGAGACCAGAGCTTGTCGGCGAAGCCCCCTGCTTGTCGCTGGATGAATCTGCCGTGGTTGCTGGCTCATCATCCACCTCCCTCTCCACTACTAACGTAGCACTAACCACTTGATTGGTTGCCGCTATATACAGCAGCAACTTCACTTGCGGCTTAGGTGCGACAAGCGTTGGAGTGGAGGACAGGTATCTCTTCAAATCCTGCAGCGCAGCCTCCACCTCCGGAGTCCATTTCATTGGACCTACCTTTTTCAAAATTTTGAAAAATGGCAGGGCGCGCTCAGCAGACCTAGAGATAAACCTGCTGAGAGCAGCTACGCAACCGGCAAGCCTTCGTACATCCTTGACGCGCTTTGGTGCTTCGATCTGCTCGATGGCTTTGATCTTGTCGGGATTGGCTTCAATTCCCCGCTGAGACACGAAGAACCCGAGAAGCTTGCCGGAAGGGACTCCAAACACGCACTTCTCGGGGTTAAGCTTGAGGTTGATCTTGCGCAGGTTTGCAAATGTCTCATCTAAATCTTGAATCAAGGTCGCTTTGTCCTTGCTCTTGACCACTATGTCATCCATGTAAGCTTCCACATTTCTGTGTATTTGTGGCTCAAAAGCATGGTGAACTACCCTTGCGAATGTTGAACCAGCATTCTTCAAACCGAAAGGCATCCGTACGAAGCAGTATGTGCCACACGGGGTGATAAATGCGGTTTTCTCTTCATCTTCTTCTGCCATGAAGATCTGATGATATCCTGAGTATGCATCAAGAAACGAAAGCAAATCACATCCGGCTGTGGAGTCAACAATCTGGTCAATACGCGGCAAGGGAAATGGGTCTTTGGGACAAGCTTTATTAACATCAGTGAAGTCAATACAAAGTCTCCATTTCCCGTTAGCTTTGCGCACAACAACAGGATTGGCCAACCACGTGGGATGGAGTACTCCTCTGACAAGGCCTGCTGCTTCCAACTTCTTGATTTCTTCTGCGATGAATTCTTGGCGCTCAACTGCCTGCTTCCTGACTCTCTGCTTGACGGGCCGCGCATGAGGACAGACGGCAAGGTGATGCTCAATTACTTTCCTGGGAACACCGGGGATATCAGACGGTTGCCACGCAAACACGTCGACATTCGCCCGCAGGAAAGCAACGAGCGCGCTTTCCTATTTGGGGTCAAGAGTGGCGCTGATGGTGAAGGTACCACCAGTGCCATCCTCCTTGGCGGACACCTTCTTAGTCTCAGGTGGAGCTGCCATTGCCTTCTTGCACTTGCCGGTGGAGCTCGATGGTGCGTCCTCGACGGTAGCGCAGCACTCCGAAGAGGTGCGCTTGCCGGAGTGGGCATCAGAGCTCTTGCCGGACTTGGTCTTCTTCTTCCCCCCGGGAGCTTCAGCGGCAAGTGTCCTTCGTTCTGCTGCGGCTGCTGCTTCCCGGTAGATCTTGTCGGCACAGATAAGAGCATCCTTCTTGTCGCCAGGGACAGAGATGACACTTATTGGGCCTGGCATTTTCAGTACGTTGTACGCATAGTGAGAGGCTGCCATGAACTTGGCGAGTGCCGGACGGCCAAGGATTCCATTGTAAGGTAATGGAAATCGGCAACGTCAAACGTGACCCTCTCAGTCCTGAAGTTCAGCTCACTGCCAAATGTTACCGGCAACGTGATCTTTCCCTTTGGCTTGCTCCTTCCCGGGTTGATTCCTTGAAATGTGCCGGTCTCTTCGAGCTCGCTGTCAGGGATCTGGAGCTTCTGGAGCACCGCGGAGGAGATCAAGTTCAAGCCGGCCCCGCCGTCAACTAGCATCTTAGTGACCTTGAGGTTGCGGATTGTTGGTGAAACCAACATCGGCAAGCACCCGACCGCAGTTATGCGATCCGGGTGGTCCTCAATATCAAAGATGATAGGCGTGCTGGACCATTTCAGAGGCCTGCGTGACTCGACGGGTGGTTCTGCTGCATTAACTTCCCGCATCCACTGCTTGAGCTGGCGGTGCGAGGCATGCAGAGAAGCACCACCGTCAACGCACAGGACCTCTGTAGCTTTCTGGAACTCCTGCTCATCAGTCTCCTCATCATCCATATCTTCATCGTCGCCGTCATCTTCATCCTTGTCGCGGCCGCGAGGAGGTCTGTCTCCTTGCCGCTGCTTGGCCTTGCCGCGGCGTCCTCCTCGGCCGGGACGTTTCTTGCCGGATCCACCAGCTCCTTCCTGGGCCTTCTCCTTGTCGCGCCGCTCGTATTCAGCTTTCTGTTGCTCAACAAGCTGCTCGACCCTCTTGCAGTTCTGAAGATCATGGCCCTTGGTGCGGTGAATCTTGCAATACTGCTTGTTGGTGCCATCCTGCTTGTCGGCGACCGCCACCTCCGCGGCAACCTCCTTGCCGGAGTCACCAGCTTTGGCTTCCTTGGCGCCGCCACCGTTGCCGGACTGCTCAACAACTAGCACTTCTTTGCCTTTCCTCCTTCTGTTGTTCCGCCGCCGGGTTTTCCTTGTCGGGGCGGCATCTTCGCTGTCAGATCCTCCCGCTCCTATATTTTCTCCGGGGAGTCTCCTCCCTTCCTCAGCACGCGCGCACTTGTCGGCCAGTGCATATAACTCACTGACGTCCCTGATCTTGCACATCGCCATTTCCTCCCGCATCCTGCGGTTCCGCACGTTCTGATGGAACGCGCTGATCACCGCGGCAGGGTGGACGTCTGGGATGTTGTGCTGCACGCTACTGAATCTCTGAATGTACTTGCGCAGGGGCTCTCCTTCCTTCTGGGCGAGCAAATGAAGATCACTCTCCTGGCCATGAGGCTTGTGTCCGCCGGTAAAGGCGCCGACAAACTGATGGCACAGATCAGCCCAAGAGGATATGGAGTTGTCCGGCAAGTGCATGAGCCAGGATCTGACATTGGGCTTGAGCACCAGCGGGAAGTAGTTGGCAAGGATCTTGTCATCTCGTCCCCCGGCAGCTTGCACCGCAATGGTGTAGATGCTGAGGAACTCTGACGGATGCGTCTTGCCGTCGTACTTCTCCGGTACGTCTGGCTTGAAGTTCTTTGTACTGGGCCACTGGACTTGCCGCAGCTCACGAGTGAACGCAGGACAACCTACCGCGTACGGCAGATCGCCTGGTTCCCCTGGCGCATGCATGTCAACAGAGGGCCCAGCGCGCTTGTCGGATTGACGTCGCGCTTCTCTTCGGCGCTCGATGCGGGTTCGAGCGTCTTCTTGTTGTCGATCATGAAGAACTTGGCGCTGATCGCGACGAGCTCGTGGATCCGACGATGCAGTGGAGTCGCTGTCGAGGTGGATCCGACGAGTCGGCGATCTTGGCCTTCGGGGCGGTGATTGCATGGTAGTTGCACCTCCGCCCGTTTCGTCGCCACCGGCTCGCGTCCGGCGGTCCTGCCGCGGCGGCGACGCGCTCGGCCGCCGTGGAGTGTCGCCGTTGGCGTAGCCGATGAGACTCTGAATGGTGGCTCTCCATTCGTCGATCTTGTCTGACGTCGGAGGGTAATCTAGGAGAAGTTGAGCTCGCGCCAAAGCTTCTGCTGGGGTAGTGGGTGGCAGTGGCGGACGGCGCGAGGAGCGGGACGTGCTCGAACTTCTAACTATGTTAGAAGGAGCAGTATCCCGTCCAGGCGACCGTGCCCCGCTCGTGCCAGCACGCTGGCGTGCATGCTGGTCTTGAGCGGCCCGAGATCCACCAGCTTGGTCTTGGGCTATCATGCGTATGGCACTGCTAGTGCCATGACGCTGTTGATCTTGCGCCTCCTGAGAGTGGCGTGGAACATGTACAGTCGCCGAGGTTTGTGCAGCCTTGTTCTTGGACCTGGCGGCATCATGGGCTTCCTCGTCGACGTCCTTTCTTCCGCCGGCGTCCATCCCACCACTCGTTTGCTCCAACGGTGGCGGAAGGGACGTGGATGGAGCGGCCGCCGCCGAAGTCTTCTTCTTCGGTGGCATGTTGATGAAGGGAATAAGGATCTAGCTCGTGTGAACGCCGGATCAGGTTCACGCAATCTCGACGCCCCCTACCTGGCGCGCCAAAGATGTCGGGGAAACTGATCCTCGAACACCTATGGGGCCGGCGGACCGGGCCCCTTTCGGTTCGGCGGGGGGCGGAGATCGCACGAAGAGCAGATCGAGGCGAGGCACACGAGCAGTTTACCCAGCTTCGGAGCTCTCCGGAGAGATAACACTCCTACTGCTGCTTGTCTGGTTGTATTATCTGGTGTTCTCTGGGCTACGGATGGATCGAAGCAAACTGTCTGAGGCTTCGAACCTATGAGCCGAACCCCCTCTACGTTGCGCATGGGCCTCCTTTTATACGCTAAAGGGGTCACCGACAGGTGGCAACGCAGAGGAGGGTAAAAACGTAAAAAGCGAGGTAGTTGATACAGTTGCTTGTACAGTGCACCCTACCTAACCCTGACGGCAGGGGACAAGGGCATTAAATGCCCGTCTGAGTCGCCCGAACAGTGCAGAAAAGGACCGTTAGGGGCGCCACCGTTCGCCACGATGGCGATCTTGTCAGCTTCGCAGCCACTGCGCACCGCTGGCTGCACAGCCTCCCGCCACGCACGCCCGGAGAGGCCCCCAAAGCGACACATTGGTGGATGCGCTGGAGCGTGGACGCAGAGTGGCCGCCTGCCGCGGCAAGCGCCTTGCCGCTGTTGTTATCTTGTCGGGTCCGGAAGCTTGTCGCTCACCGGGCTTCGAGGTACCTTGGTTTGTCTTCCCGGCAAGCTCCTCTTGCCGGGGCCTTGTCGCCTTGCCGGAGCGCGTGGCGCGTCGCGGCAAGTTCATTGGAGCGTCTTGGTTGGCCTTCCCGGCAAGCTCCTCTTGCTGGGGTCTTGTCTCCTTAGCTTAAATACTTTGTTCTTGGATGGCTCCAAGGGAACCTTGGGGGATCTTGGCGATCACCCGGCAAGCCTTTGCCGCGGGGTGCTGCAACTGCCCGTGCACAAGTTCGGGGTACTAGGGTACCCCTAATCTAGTACACCGACACCATGCTCCCGAGCTTCTCCTGCTCGCTCCAGGGGTACTGATATGGTCCTCGCACCTCCAGGAGGATGCCTAGCCACTGCGTTGGCTCGCCTGAGCACTACAGCCCCGCGCCCGCGCTATCCCGAACTCCGGCCGCCGCTGTTGTCATCGCCGACGCCGCCATAGACCACCCCATGTCCAGCGACCACCACCATCGGATGCGCCCAGCTGCGAGCGTTCCAACGCGCCCGGCAGCGCGACCTCTCGTCGCCGGAGTTGGCCAGACGGGCGACGCCGTTGTGGTGTGCTTAGCACCGACGTTTAGCCGTCGACGTGGCACCATCATTAGCAGTTAATGACCCCTCTAATTAACCCACACTCGCACTAACATACGGGCCCCGCTACCTAACTATCCAGCTAACAAAAATAGATTAAGATTAATCTAAACACATTGGCCCCACGCGTCGGCATTGACCTCGCTGACGTGGCCGTTGACCGGACCCACTTGTCTGTGACACTAAATGTCACTGGGTCATTGACCAGTGGGTCCCACTGGTCAGGTTTGACCTAGACCGTGCCCCGTTGACCTGCTGACGTCATGATGATGTTAGGCTGACGCAGTAATCCTTTTCTAGAATTTAAATAAATCTTAAATGATTTATTTATTTCAGAAAATATCAAAAACTTCTAAAAATCATAGAAATTCAACCGTAGCTCATAATGAAATAAATTATATATGAAAAATGATCAGAAAAATCCAATCTATCCATCTGTACCATTTTAATGCATGTTAGAACAACTTATGGCTTCTGTTTAGGCCAAATCATATAAATGGCATTTAAACCCTCACATATGGAGTTTGAATTTGAACCTAGGGTTCAAACCAACTCCATTTAACATGTTGCTAGTTGCATTAGCTCAAAACAAAGCATATTGACATGTCATGATCATGCATCATATTGTGCATTGCATTGATTGTGCTCTCCTTCTCTGTTGCCGGTATTTGTCCCCTCTCGATAGACATGCTTCCCACGATGAGTTCTATGACACCGATGAAGAGTTATAATATCTTCAGAAGTGTCAGGCAAGCAAAACCCCCTTGTTCATGCCGATACAATCCCACTCTCTCGCTCTTGCTCTCTTTTACTGCATTAGGACAACAGCGATTCAACTGTTACATGCTGCGGTAGTTGAACCCCTTTCCTTTGCATGACCTGTCATTGCCACAGTAAATAGATGAAACCCACTAGCATGAGTAGGAGTTGTTTGAGCCCTAATGTGCCTACTCATTCATGCTTGTTTGTCATGCCTGCTACTGCTTAGAGTTGAGTCAGGTTTGATTCATCGGAGATGAATTGGAATGTGGTGAACCTGTCCTACCGTTGAGAGCTAAGTGTGTGAACACGATTTGGTAAAGGTAGCGGTGAGAGGCCATGTAGGAGTACATGGTGGGTTGTCTCATTGCAGCCGTTCTTAGGAACTGAGGTCTGAGTTTGTGATCCATGAACAGTTACTACCACACATTGGGTTCCGGTAACTCGACCCCTCTCGACTTATTAATCAACTCGATCTCTGTCCAGGAGTTGCAACTAGTTTCTGGTGTTTGTAGGTAGTGTTAGTAGTCTACCAAGTGGCACCTGATACAGGTGGGCTTGGGACGGACTAGGCACAGTGGCTCGGTGTACCAAGTGGCACCCGGATGGTGGGCTTGGGAACCCTGTACACATCGTTTGGGGCCGTAAGCGACACCCTGGCCGGATCTCCTTGCGGATGGAACCCGAATAGGCGATAAACCTGGACGAGAGACTTGTGTGATTAGTCTGGTCGTGGCCGACTCCCTCATCAGGCTTCCGCTTGAAGGCTGCCGAGATACACAACGTGTACATGGTGGTAAGTGGTGAGAGCGTGTGTGAAGAAGTACACCCCTGCAGGGTTATCATTATCTATTCGAATAGCCGGATTCCTTGGATATGGAAACTTGGACCCCTTGCATAGTTCATAGACAAGTGAAAGTGTATACTCTAAAATGCGCAAGATAAGCGTGAGTGCTATGGATGGCCTTCTTGTAGGGAGAAGGGAGCGGATCCTTAGTGGTGTAGTGATATGGTGAATATGTGGACTCGTGTGCGCCACCTCAAAAGAGTTACTTGCAGTCGTAGTTCAGGTTAGCCACTGAGTCAAAGCTGGCTTGCTGCAGTTAAACCCCACCATCCCTTTATTGATACTAATGCATGTGTAGCTAGTTCTGATGTAAGTCTTGCTGGGTACATTTGTACTCACGTTTGCTTAATTTATGTTTTTGCAGAGAGACTTCAGTCTCACTAGTAGTTCTGCATGGACTTCGATGTTTAGCTCGTTACCTCAGCTACGATCATGTACCCTTGGGAGGGTCTTGTATATAGTCAGGCTTCTCAGCCTTCTTCATTTGTAGTAGTCTGTACTCAGACATGTTAAGCTTCCGCATGTGCTTTGACTTGTATGCTCTGAATGTTGGGTCATGAGACCCATGTTTGTTTTATCTCGCTCCTCGGAGCCTAATGAATAAATACTTTGAGTCGTAGAGTTTTGGCGTGATTCCATGTTGTATTTACACATATCGAGCATATTGTGTGTATGGTTGAAATGCTTGGTATGTGTGGGATCTGACTACCTAGTTGTTTATCGTTGGTAGCCTCTCTTATGGGGAAATGTAGTCTTGTGCTTCCATGAGCCATAGTAGTCCGCTACAACCCGGTTCACTGGAGTCCTGCTAGCCCAGCACTACTGCTCCGGAACACTTCACTGGCCGGCATGTGTTTCATTTCGTTCCTGTGTCTGTCCCTTCGGGGAAATTTCACACGATGACTTCCGGAGTCCTGCCTAGCCTGCTACAGCACGGTTCACCGTAGTCCTGTTAGCCCAGTGCTAGAGCCCGGTTTGCATGCTGCTGACTGACATGCTCGATGTTGATTCATGTATGCCTGTCCCCGTAAGTTAGTGCCTCTTTGGGTTCACGACTAGTCATGTCGGCCCGGGTTCTCTATCATATGGATGCTAGCGACACTATCATATACGTGAGCCGAAAGGCGCAAATGGTCCTGGGCCATGGTAAGGCGACACCCGTGGGAATACCGTGCGTGAGGCCGCAAAGTGATATGAGGTGTTAACGGCTAGATCAATGTGACTTGGAATTGGGGTCCTGATAATGGAGATATATAGGCGGAAGAAGTACGTCAGGGGGACCACGAGGGGCTCACGAGGGTGGAGGGCGCGCCCAGGGGGGTGGGCGCGCCCCCCTGCCTCGTGACCTCCTCGCAGATCCCCCGACGTGCACTCCAAGTCTTCTAGGCTTCTTTACTTTCAAAAATGAGTTCCGTGAAGTTTCAGGTCAATTGGACTCCGTTTGATTTTCCTTTTCTTCGAAACCCTAAAACTGGGTAAAAACAGGAACTGACACTGGGCTCTGGGTTAATTGGTTAGTCCCAAAAATGATATAAAAGTGTATAATAAATCCCATAAACATTCAAAATAGTAGATAATATAGCATGGAGCAATAAAAAATTATAGATATGTTGGAGACGTATCAGCATCCCAGAAGCTTAATTCCTGCTCGTCCTCGAGTAGGTAAATGATAAAAGAAAGAATTTTTGATGTGGAATGCTAGTTGGCATAATTTCAATGTAATTCTTCTTAATTGTGGTATGAATATTCAGATCCAAAAGATTCAAGAAAAAAGTTCATATTGACATAAAAATGATAATACTTCAAGCATACTAACTAAGCAATTATGTCTTCCCAAAATAACATGGCCAAAGAAAGTTCATCCCTACAAAATCATATAGTTTAGTCATGCTCCATTTTCGTCACACAAGAATGCTCTCATCATGCACAACCCCGATGACAGGACAAGCAATTGTTTCATACTTTAGTAATCTCAAACGTATAAACGTTCACGCAATACATGAGCGCGAGCCATGGATATAGCACTATGGGTGGACTAGAATATAATGAGGGGGGTTATGTGGAGAAGACAAAAAAGGAGGAAAGTCTCACATCAACGAGGCTAATCAATGAGCTATGGAGATGCCCATCGATTGATGTTAATGCAGGGAGTAGGGATTGCCATGCAACGGATGCACTAGAGCTGTAAATGTATGAAAGCTCAACAAAAGAAACTAGTGGGTGTGCATCCAACTTGCTTGCTCACGAAGACCTAGGGCACTTGAGGAGGCCCATTGTTGGAATATACAAGCCAAGTTCTATAGCGAAAAGTTCCCACTAGTATATGAAAGTGATAACATGAGAGACTCTCTACTATGAAGATCATGGTGCTACTTTGAAGCACAAGTGTGGTAAAAGGATAGTAACATTGTCCCTTCTCTCTTTTTCTCTCATTTTTTGGGCCTTTTCTTTTTTATGGCCTTTCTCTTTTTTTGGGTCTTCTATTTTTTTATGGCCTTTTTTTGGTTCCTCACTTTGGACAATGCTCTAATAATGATGATCATCACACTTCTATTTATTTACAACTCAATGATTACAACTCGATACTAGAACAAAGTATGACTCTATATGAATGCCTCCGGCGGTGTACCGGGATATGCAATGAACCAAGATTGACATGTATGAAAGTATTATGAACGGTTGCTTTGCCACAAATACAATGTCAACTACATGATCATGCTAAGCAATATAACAATGATGAATGTGTCATGATGAACGGAATGATGGAAAGTTGCATGGCAATATATCTCGGAATGGCTATGGAAATGCCATAATAGGTAGTTATGGTGACTGTTTTGAGGAAGATATAAGGAGGTTTATGTGTGACAGAGTGTATCATATCACGGGGTTTGGATGCACCGGTGAAGTTTGCGCCAACTCTCAATGTGAGAAAGGGCAATGCACGATACCGAAGAGGCTAGCAAGGATGGAAGGGTGAGAGTGCATATAATCCGTGGACTCAACATTAGTCATAAAGAACTCACATACTTATTGCAAAAATCCACAAGTCATCAAAAACCTCGGCACTACGCGCATGTTCCTAGGGGGATAGATTTGTTGGAAAAGACCATCGCTCGTCCCCGACCGCCACTCATAAGGAGGACAATCAAATAACACCTCATGTTTCAAATTTTTTACACAACGTTTACCATACGTGCATGCTACGGGACTTGCAAACTTCAACACAAGTATTCCTCAAATTCACAACTACTCAACTAGCACGACTTTGATATTATTACCTCCATATCTCAAAACAAACATCAAGCATCAAACTTCTCTTAGTATTCAATACTCTATATGAAAGTTTTTACTAATCTTAAATACCTAGTATATTAGGATTTTAAGCAAATTACCATGCTATTTAAGACTCTCAAAATAATCTAAGTGAAGCATGAGAGTTCATCTATTTCTTCAAAATAAAACTACCACCATGCTCTAAAAGATATAAGTGAACCACTAGAGCATCGACAAACTACTCCGAAAGATATAAGTGAAGATCAATGAGTAGTTGAATAAGTATGCAACTATGTGAAGACTCTCTAACATTTAAAAATTTCAGATCTTGGTACTTTATTAAAAATCAAGAAAAGCAAAAGAAAATGACATCTAAGAATAGCAAACATCATGTAAAGAAGCAAAAACTTAGGATCAACCGAAACTAACCGATAGTTGTTGAAGAAGAAAGGTGGGATGCCAACCGGGGCATCCCCAAGCTTAGATGCTTGAGACTTCTTGAAATATTATCTTGGGATGCCTTGGGAATCCCTAAGCTTGAGCTTTTGTGTCTCCTTAATTCCTCTCATATCATGGTCTCCCTAAATCTCAAAAGCTTCATCCACACAAAACTCAACAAGGACTCGTGAGATAAGATAGTATAAACCATTGCAAAAACCTTATGATACTCTACTTTAGAAAATCAGTAAAATTATTATTCAACATTTCATACTAAACGCCTCTGCATATTTAATAGTCCTATCCTCAAATGGAATCATTAAAGAAGCAAGCATATGCAAACAATGCAAACATAACAGCAATCTGCCTAAACATGATAGTCTGTAAAGAATGCTGCAACATCCATACTTCCCTAGCTCCAAAAATCATGAAAGAAAATTCCCACTATAGTAAATTTATCAGAGCTTAATATGCAAAAGGTTTCAACACTTTATCACATTCTGACTTTTCTAGGGAATTATTGCAACAGTGGTAAACTTTCTGTTTTGAAACAGCAACATGTGGACTTCTAAAATAGGCATAGTAAAGACTATCAATGCCACTTTTATTGAAATAAAAGATGCAAAACATTGTTCTAAATAACAGCAAGCAAATCCTAACAAAATAAATTGACGCTCCAAGCAAAACACATATCATGTGGTGAATAAAAATATAGCTCCAAGTAAAGTTAACGATGAACGATGACGAAAGAGGGGATGCCTTCCGGGGCATCCCCAAGCTTAGGCTCTTGGTTGTTCTTGAATATTACCTTGGGGCGCATTGGGAATCACCAAGCTTAGGCTCTTTCCACTCCTTGTTCCATAGTCCATCGAATCTTTACCCAAAACTTGAAAACTTCACAACACAAAACTGAAAGTAGAAAATCTCGTGAGCTCCGTTAGCGAAGAAAAACAAAAGACCACTTCAAGGTATTGTAATGAACTCTTTCTTTATTTATATTGGTGTTAAACCTACTGTATTCCAACTTCTCTATGGTTTATAAACTATTTTACGAGCCATAGATTCATCAAAATAAGCAAACAGCACACGAAAAACAGAATCTGTCAAAAAACAGAACAGTCTGTAGTAATCTGTAGCTAGCGCAAGATATGGATCCCCAAAAATTCTAAAATAAATTGCTGGACGTGAGGAATTTATCTATTAATCATCTTCGAAAATAATTAACTAAATAGCACTCTCCTAATAAAAATGGCAGAAATTCTCGTGAGCGCTAAAGTTTCTGTTTTTTACAGCATGATCAACAAGACTTTCCCCAAGTCTTCCCAACGGTTCTACTTGGCAGAAACAATAATTAAAAGCATAAAACCACATCTAAAAAGAGGCTAGATAAATTATTTATTGCTAAACAGGAACAAAAATAAAATTGGGTTGCCTCCCAACAAGCGCTATCGTTAAACGCCCCTAGCTATGCATGATGATTTCAATGATGCTCACATAAAAGATAAGAATTGTAACAAAAAGAGAGCATCATGAAGAATATGACTAGCACATTTAAGTCTAACCCACTTCTTATGCATAGGGATTTTGTGAGCAAACAACTTGTGGGAACAATAATCGACTTGCATAGGAAGGTAAAACAAGCATAACTTTAAAACTTTAAGCACATAGGGAGGAAACTTGATATTATTGCAATTTCTACAAGCATATATTCCTCCCTCATAATAATTTTCAGTAGCATCATGAATGAATTAAACAATATAACCAGCACCTAAAGCATTTTTTTCATGATCTACAAGCATAGAAATTTTATTACTCTCCACACAAGCAAAATTGTCCTCATGAATAATAGTGGGAGCAAACTCAACAAAATAACTATCATGTGAGGCATAATCCAATTGAAAACTAAAATCATGATGACAAGTTTCATGGATATCATTATTCTTTATAGCATACAAGTCATCACAATATCATCATAGATAGCAACTTTGTTCTCATAATCAATTGGAACCTCTTCTGAAATAGTGGATTCATCACAAAATAAAGTCATGACCTCTCCAAATCCACTTTCATCAATATAATCATCATAAATAGGAGTCATGCTTTCATCATAATAAATTTGCTCATCAAAACATGGGGGACAAAAAATATCATCTTCATCAAATCTAGCTTCCCCAAGCTTGTGGCTTTGCATATCATTAGCATCATGGATATTCATGGAATTTATACTAAGAACATTGCAATCATGCTCATCATTCAAATATTTAGTGCCAAACATTCTAATGCATTCTTCTTCTAGCACTTGAGCACAATTATCGGAATCCTTATTCTCACGATAGATATTAAAAAGATAAAGCGTACGAGGCAAACTTAATTCCATTTTTTAATTTTCTTTTATAAACTAAACTAGTGATAAAACAAGAAATTAAAAGACTCGATTGCAAGATCTAAAGATATACTGTCGGCGTTCTGGGAACGGGGGTCCCCAGACTTGCCTACCTGCGACCTGCGGCGTGGCTCAAAGGGGGGCCCAGCGCGGCCCATCTTTACCAACACAAACCCAAGACCCTCACGAGGGGCCGAGCCTCGCGGGGCGGACGACGCAGAGCTTCCTCAGGCGCGGCCTCATCAGGCTGGCTCACGAGGAGGCAGAGAAATCAAGGCGGGGTACCTCACGAGGTGCCCGTGACGCAAGCCATGACGACCAGGGGTGCCAGGCGGGTGCCAGCCCGCGTAGTGTCCTCCCTTCCTCTTTGGTGCAAGGGGGGCAAGCGCAGCCGCGGAGTACCGAGGCATCAGGCAAAGGTTGCCATTTCGGTGCAACGAGACCAAGACCAGGAGGACTACGAGATGGAGGTCACCGTGGAGCCCAAGACGGCGTCATCACCAGAGCTTTGTGCAGGCGAAGACTAATTTTGTCAGGATAGCTGATACTAGCTGTCCCCCTTCAAATTAGCCCGCCATTGTTGGCTCCCTTCTCGCTCGATATTTCGGAAGAGGACCAGGGCCTCTATAAATAGGACCAGCCACCCACAGAGCTGAGGGGGGAAGAAAATAGAGGGATCGAAGGATAGGGAAGATCAGGTAGAGAGAGAGAAGGGTGATTGAGCTCCTCCCAACAGTTCATCGCCCCAGCCAAGAACAGACCCTCACGAGGCTGTTCTTCCTTGTATTGTTCATCATCATCAGCTCAAGATGCAATCCACCACACCACACACTGGAGTAGGGTATTACACCACAACGGTGGCCCGAACCAGTATAAACCCTGCGTCTCTTGTGTTGTTCTTTCCTTAGTTTAGATCCTAGCAAGGCGGAGGAGTGCAGGTAGGCAGGAGGCGAAATCTCCACGCGCACCCCAGTGTTTGAACCTCAAGGGTCTGCCGGAACCCGAAATCCAACATTTGGCGCGCCAGGTAGGGGTGCGCCGGCATTCGTCTTCCACCACCCCGTTCTCCTCCGACCATCATGCCCATGTCTGACGCTTGTCGGGCCCGTGCCGAGCGCCGGGCCGCGCTCGCTTCTCGCGTCGCCCGGACGGCCCCTGTCGGCGGGCGTCCTCGCCGTTCCCCATCACCTTCCATCAACGCCGCCACCGGCCCGGCGGGGGACGAGCAGCAAGCATCGTCCCAGCATCCGTCCATGCGGCAAGATGGACGCACCGCAACTCCCTCGCTCACCCCAGCTGGTTCTTCATCCCACGCGCTCCGCGCGCCCATGGAGGCTCGGGCTGCACTCATCGCAGCGAACGAGCTCCTGCGCTACCGTCCCGTCGACGACGTCTACGAAGAATGGCTCGACCGCGTTGCCGAGCTTGTCTGCGCCGCACGGGGCTCTCCTGCTGTCACATCCTAGTTAGCCATGCATTAGAGTGTTGCATCATGTCTACTTTTCATCAGAAACTTGAAATGGGGATGACAGAACCCCCAGTCCCCTCCTAAAAAACTTTTCAATGAACCTGAAATGCCCTTCTAAAATGCCCATCATTTTTGTCTTGGTTCAGAACCTCTGCCAAAAGTGGTGCACATTTTCCTAGGCCATCTTAGGGTTTTTGAATTAAATCATAAATATTTGAATTTGGGCATTTAAAATTATATAAAATATTTAAATGCTCAAATATCTCCAAACTAAAATGTTTCATGTTGGAAATAATCCAACTATGGACCAGGAGTAATTTGGTGATTTTAGGAGTTGCCTAAGTATTTTATTTAAATCAACAAAGTTGCAGAAGTATTAAAAAACAGAAACAGAAAGAAAAAGGGAAAACTTACCTGGCGCCACCACAGGCCCACCAGCCAGCCCACCTGGCCGGCCCAGCCCGGCCACCGCTCCAGCGAGCTGCTTGGCTTGCCAGGCAGGCAGCCAAGGTGCTCGGCGGCGGCACCGCAGCTCGCCACGCAGCTGCACGTCGCCCTGCTTCCCCCTCTCGCCGCCCTGATGGCCTGGACGAGCTCCACGTCGCGCCCCGACCCCCCTGGACACCTCCATTCGCCCCCAGTTCCTCTCCCTCGCGCTCCCACGCCATGGCCGACGCCACCGTCGCCGCACCGCCGCCGTAGCCGTGCTCCCCGTCGTCTCCACGCCGCGCCACCGTGTCCAGAAGCTCCGCCGTCCTCTACTTCTTCGAGCTAGCCGAGCCCCGAGCGCTCGCGTGCCCCGAAGCCGCCGCACCAACCTCGCCCGAACCGCCATCGCCGGAGATCCCCTTCGCCCTCGCCGCCGCAGCAGCTCGTCCCCGACCATGCCGTCCTTCCCATCAAGACCGCAGTGAGCTGGGCTAACTTCCCCTTCCTCGCTTTCTCTCTCTCGTGCACCACAGCGAGCACACTAAGCTCACCCGCATGCGCCGTCGTGGACCTCTTCGCCGATGTGCTCCCGGCCATCCTCCGGCCACCTCGCCTTGTCCATCGCACTCACCACGCTGCGTTGGGGCTAACCATGCACTCCCCGCACCTCAGCGCACACTCTAGCCACGAGTTCGTCTTCAACCAAACTCCGGCGGCCGCCAAAGTCGCCGCCGGCGCCAACTCCGGCCACCCCGAGCCCAACCACCACCACCAATAGTCGCGGCTCAACCTCAGCAACACGTAGATGCCTTCCGCCGTCCATTTGGTTGCCGGAATGGCAAAAAGCACTTTCGCCGCCGCGTCGGGCTCGCCGGCGGCTAGACGCCGGCGTGTTTGACTCTGACTTTGACCACGGGTGGGCCCCAGTTGACCCCCTGGGTCTATGACATGTGGGGCCCCCTTTGTTAATTAATCCAGTTAGTTTAAATCTAATTTAGTTAAACTAATTGAATACTGACATGCGGGACCCACTGGTCAGTTTGACCTGGACCAGCCCGTTGACCACTGACGTCATCATGACGTAGTGCTGACGCAGTAATTTAATTACTGGAATTATTTTTACACAGGAAATTCCAGAATATTATTTAAACTTCAAAAATTCATAACTTTTATTCTGTAACTCCAAATTGGACAAATTATATTTGAAAAATGATCAGAAAAATCCAATCTTTCCATCTGTACTGGTTTCATGCATGTTCAAACAAGCTAACCTGCTGTTTATCACAGAACAAGATAAAACACCTTAAATGGCAACTTATGAGTTTGAACTTTGAATCAATGGTTCAAATTAGTTCAAACCCAGATGTTCTTAGTTGCATTAGCCCAATACACTCATTTTGCCATGTCTCATGCATGCATCATATTGTTGCATACTGTTTGGTAATGTTTGTGTATCGGTGCTCTCTGCGGCAGGTTCTGCCCCCGAGGAGTACCGTGATAACCCCGACGAAGAGCAATACCAGTGCACCGACCCGTCAGGCAAGCAACCAACCATTTGATCATATCGATACAATCCCATGTTCTCGCTCCTGCTCTCTTTTACTGCATTAAGACAACGCGTTTCAAACTGCTGTGTGCTACGGTAGTTGAACCCATTTCCTCTGCATGACCTGTCATTGCCACAGTAACTAGATGAAACCCACTAGCATGTGTAGGAGTTGTTTGAGCCATATGTATGTGTTGTTCCTACCTTGCTATGCCTGCTATGCTTAGAGTCGTGTCAGGTCTGGTTCATCTGGGTGATGGGCTAGAGTGAAATGTTTATGTCGGTAATGAGAGTGGTGTGGTGAACACGATTTGGTAAAGGTATCGATGAGAGGCCATGTAGGAGTACATGGTGGGTTGTTTCATTGAAGCCGACCTTAAGCACTGAGATCTGTATGTGTGATTTAAGAATCAGCTACTACCATGCATTGGGCCCGAAACCAATGGACCCTCTCGGCTTCTTATTCACCCTAGTTCTCCGTCCAGGAGTTGCAAGTAGTTTCTGGTGTTTGTAGCCTACTGGAGGCCGTGGACAGCGCTGACCGTAGGGGTGGGCTGTGATGCGGTAGGTACGTGGCACGGTGTACCGAATACCCGTTAGGTATCTCGGGAACCCTGTTCACATCGTTCGGGGCCGTATGGGAAACCTCGGCCGGACTCCCTGCGGATGGAACCTGGATAGGCGATAAACCTGGACTGGAGGCTTAGGTGATTAGGTAGGTCGTGGCCGACACCCACGTTGGGCTTCCGCTTGAAGGTTGCCGAGTACATGTCGTGTAAACGACGGTAAGTGGTGAGAGCGTGTATGAAGGAGTACACCCCTGCAGGGTTAACATGATCTATTCGAATAGCCGCGTCCGCGGTAAAGGACTACTTGGTTGCCTATACAGTTCATAGACAAGTAAATGGAAACTGTAAAAGCCTCAAGATAAGTGTGAGTGCCGAGGATGGCTCTTCCGTAGGAAGACGGAGGTGGATCCTCGGTAGTGTATTGAAGTGGTGAGTAGTGGACTCGTGTGCGCAAAACCATTTCAAGTTGGAGTATCGTAGGATAGTCTAGCCAAGAGTCAAAGCTGGCTTGCTGCAATAACTCCACCAACCCTTCTTGATAATATGCATGTATGTAGGATCTGATGTAAGTCTTGCTGAGTACCTTTGTACTCATGTTGCTATAATTTACATTTTTACAGAAGACGCTGCAACCCCTTCTGATGGGTTCTATGTAGACGTTGACATCAACGAGTAGGCTAAAGGCCCAGGTGGTGACCCTGAGCTTGTGAAGGACCATGTAGTATAGCTAGGCTTTCCAAGCCTCTTTTATTTTACTAAGTTGTCTGTACTCAGACAAGTTACTTCCGCTGCTGGTTTGTATGACTGTATGACTTGTATGTTGGGTCGTGAGACCCGTACCTTTGTGTATGTTATGTATGGCTCCCTGAGCCTTAAATAAAGTACTTGTGTCGTAGAGTCATGTTGTGATGCTTCGTTGTATTTGCACATATCGAGCATATTGTGTGTATGATTGAAATGCTTGGTATGTGTGGGATCTGACTATCTAGTTGTTTATCTTTAGTAGCCTCTCTTACCGGGAAATGTCTCCTAGTGTTACCGCTGAGCCATGGTAGCTTGCTACTGCTCTGGAACACTTAGGCTGGCCGGCATGTGTCCTTCTTCGTTCCTGTGTCTGTCCCTTCGGGGAAATGTCACGCTTTGAGTACCGGAGTCCTGTTAGCCCGCTACAGCCCGGTTTACCGGAGTCCTGCTAGCCCAGTGCTACAGCCCGGACCCACTTGCTGATGACCGACACGTTCGAAGCTGGGTCATGGATGCCTGTCCCTGTAAGTCTGTGCCACTTTGGGTTTACGACTAGTCATGTCAGCCCGGGCTCCTTATCATATGGATGCTAGCGACACTATCATATACGTGAGCCAAAAGGCGCAAACGGTCCCGGGCAAAGGTAAGGCGACACCCGTGGGGATACCGTGCGTGAGGCCGCAAAGTGATATGAGGTGTTACCGGCTAGATCGATGTGACATCGAGTCGGGGTCCTGACAGCGTTGGCATCAGAGCCGGACTGCCTGTAGGTTCTCCAAGCCAAACTGGTCGATGTTGAGTCTAGAAATTCTTTAGTTATATGTAGGGGAATTGTTTGTGGGTTGGAACGTAAGGCTCTTTTTACTCCTTTATCTTATGACATTCTGATCTGAGTCAGTCCATTCTTCCACCGGGGGTTAAGGAATTAGGATCTATACTCTCTATCAGGATCACGTGTTACTAATCAGTAGTACCTTATAAGTTTGATGGATACAAGCCTAGTTCAGTTCTACTACCACATTATGTTGTTAGAATGGATTCATAACTTTGATATGATGATGTTGAGTGTGTACGAAATCCTTTGTCAAATGTCTCAAATCCTTCTTGAGCATTTACAGCTGTTATGCTGCCGAAATTTTGCTAGAAATTCTAATGCCTTTGCATTATGATTGTGCTTTCAGATGGCCACTCGCGACCTCAATCAAGTGGTTCGCCTGACTCGATGCCTAGATGTACCCGGCCATACTGCCAAGTTGGTCAGGGTAATGACTGAGGCTGGATACCGTTGGTATCCTGAGTACACGGTCGAAGAGCAATTTCGGGACTTCAATCAAAGCCAGTATCTCTGCACTGTCTGGATATTTCCATCTTATCCTGGATCCACCGAGCCCCTTCACTGCTCCTATGGACTCGGGGTTACTATTGAGATGGCTGTGCAGGACGCCGCCTACTCTATGATGACCATTATGCGAGTCAGATCTGGTCTATTTCGGGACTCTGATTTCCGGTATATGCCAGGATCACTTCCGGGAGCACAAGGGTATCTCCAGGCTATCTATGCTGACCCCACCCAGGAGGATTCACGGACTCGCACCACTGCTGAGATGCTCGAGGATAAGGACCGTGAAAATCGGGCCTTGAGGTTAGAGCTCTTCAATACCCGTGCTGATCACTGGGCCACATTGACTCGGTTGCACCGGCGGTGCAAGCTGGATATTCAGATATGCGCGATCTCTATCCTGTGAGATCTGCTCTGCCAGACGTGATGGGTTGGCGTGATGTAGGAGGCATCACCCCACCTCGCGGTCCCCGCAGGCCACCGTCTGTTGGTCCAAGGCCTCATCCTAGCCCCTATGGTCCACAAGCTCTGCGAGATCGTCTGTTTCCGGATGATCATGTTGAGCTTCCAGGCTATGGAGGTGACTTCTACGAGGACTACTACGGATCGGTCTGAGTTAGTGGTAGTATCACTAGTTCGCACTAGCTGTGTCATCTATCGTCCCGCGTGACTCGTGGGATATGACCTAGTTTGTACTCTTTCCGGAGGTGTAGAAAAATAATGTATAGGAGCTTGGAATGCCTCCGATGAGATGTAATCCTCTTTTCACCGTAATAGTACCTTGTTTGGTCTTGTACTAAACCCTGTATGGTGTGTATGACGATGGAATAAAGAAGCAGTTTCTGTATCTACCATGTCATACGGATGATCATCTTGCATTTCGAGTTATACCTTACATTTTATATCCTATGTCGGAATTTTATCATCCTGACTAAATCATTGTCTTGTTTACCTAGGATGGTCAACACGCACGCTAACCCTGCTTCTCAAGAGCAGGCCGAAGGCAGTGAAGTCAGGGATGCAAATCTGCCTCATCCTCCTTCACTAGCCGAGGTTATGATGGAAGCTGAGAGAAACAAGCGGGAGACCAACCGTTTGTTGGAGCGTATTGAACAGAACACAGCACACCATCAGAGGACTAACGTGGTGTCACTCAGTGATTTTATCAAATTGCATCCACCCACGTTCCACCACTCCGTCGAGCCTCTCGACGCTGACGACTGGCTTCGCAGTATCGCTCACAAACTGCGTTCCGCGCTGGTAGCGGAGGCTGACAAGGTCACCTTTGCTGCATATCATCTTGAAGGCCCCGCCAGTCTATGGTGGGAGAATTATGGAGCTATGCGCCCAGCGGGCCATGTCACTACTTGGGCTGAGTTCAGTGAGGCTTTCCGTGAACATCACATTCCGGAGGGTCTCATGGACCGTAAACGTGAAGAATTTTGCAGTTTCACCCAAGGCCGACTTTCTGTGGATGCTTACAGCAGGGAGTTTGGTAATCTCGCACGATATGCAACTGAGGAAGTGTCTACTGATGCCAAGAAGCAAGCAAGGTTCCGTAAGGGCCTTAGTCCTGAGCTTCGCCGCGACCTCCGTCTGCATGAGTGCACATCTTTTCAGAAACTTGTCAACAAAGCCATCAGTGCTGAAACTGGTCAGACTGACTATGACGCAACACGCAAGCATGGCCGTGACATGGGTTCCTCATCCGGTGCTGGTCCTCAGAAGCGCCGCGTGTGGGTACCCAACACCGCCCTGCCACCCAGGTTCACACCGAGGCCATCTTTCCAGGCGCCTCGCCCTGTTCAACAGTCTGCTCCAGCCAAGCCCTATGGGGGTCCAACTAACAATGCTCCTCCACGTACCAGTTCCGTGACTTGTTTCAAATGTGGGGAATCTGGCCACTATATGCGTGAGTGTCCCCAGACCAACCCCAACCAGTCTGCTAAAGCTGTTGGCCGTGGCAAGCCGATAGGGAAAGTGTTCCACGCCAAGCCGGTCACCGCTTCACGTGGCCATGTCAACTGTATCTCTGCCGAAGAAGCTCAAGAGGATCCCAACGTCGTTCTCGGTACGCTTCTTGTTAATTGCCACCCGGCATCTGTTCTTTTCGATACAGGAGCCTCTCATTCTTTTATATCTGAAAACTATGCTCGCTTGCATAACGTCGCATTCGGTGATATGCCAACCTCTATGGTAATTCAAACTCCGGGATCCAAATGGCAAACTTCTAGAGTAAGCCATGGAAATGAAATCCAAGTCGACAGACTTGTTTTCCTCGCGTCTTTAATAGCCCTTAAATCTTCAGATATTAATATCATTTTGGGTATGGACTGGATGTCAGCTCATCAAGCCAAAATTGATTGCTTCTCTAGGACTGTTCAACTCACCCATCCTTCGGGGAAGATAGTCAATGTCTTGACCCGAATAGCCAAGCGACAATTATATTCTCTTAACGCCAGCCCTTTGCCAGACCTTGAGGACGTGCCGGTAGTCCATGACTTCCCGGATGTCTTCCCAGAGGAATTGCCAGGTGTTCCATCTGACAGGGATGTTGAGTTCGTAATAGACCTCATCCCGGGAACCGTTCCGATTGCTAGAAGACCTTATAAGATGGCACCCCTAGAACTAGCCGAGCTTAAGAAACAACTCGATGAGTCCTTGAAAAAGGGTTTCATCCGACCTAGCTCATCTCCGTGGGCTTGCCTCGTCCTCTTCGTCAAGAAGAAGGATGGTACGGACCGGATAGTTGTAGATTACCGACCTGTCAATTTGGTCACAATCAAGAACAAATATCCGCTTCCCAGGATCAACGACCTGTATGATCAGCTCGCTGGATCCTCAGTCTTCTCCAAGATGGATTTGAGGTTGGGCTACCATCAAATCAAAATCAGAAACGGGGACATTCCTAAAACGGCCTTTGTTACTCGTTATGGCCAATACGAGTACACCGTCATGTCCTTCGGTTTAACCAACGCTCCAGCCACCTTTTCTCGGTTAATGAACTCAATCTTCATGGAGTATTTGGATAAATTCGTCGTGGTTTACCTCGATGATATACTCATCTACTCCAAGAACGAGGAAGAACATGCCGAACATCTAAGGCTAGTGTTGAAGAAACTTCGAGAGCATCGCCTTTATGCCAAATTTTCTAAATGTGAATTTTGGTTGTCAGAAGTGACCTATCTGGGTCATGTAATATCTGGTAAAGGTATTGCTGTTAACCCTGAGCGAGTTCAAGCCATCCTTAATTGGACTCCACCTGAATCGGTAAAGCAAGTTCGGAGTTTTCTGGGCTTAGCGAGCTATTGTCGTCGCTTTGTCGAGAACTTCTCCAAAGTTGCCAAACCTCTAACCGAACTCCTCAAGAAAGATAAGAAGTTCGAATGGACTCCACAATGTGAGCACAGCTTTCAGGAACTGAAAAGACGCCTGACCTCTGCTCCCGTACTGGTACCGCCAGACTTCTCCAAGGACTTTGTTATCTACTGCGACGCCTCGCGACAAGGACTAGGTTGCATTCTCATGCAAGATCGACACGTAATTGCTTACGCCACGGCAGTTGCACCCACATGAGGAGAATTATCCTACTCATGATCTAGAGCTTGCAGCCGTAGTCTATGCACTTAAGACCTGGTGACATTACCTCCTCGGTAATCGTTGCGAAATATTCACTGATCACCAAAGTCTGAAGTACATTTTCACCCAACCGGATCTGAATCTTAGGCAAAGACGTTGGGTTGAATTGATCACAGACTTCGACCTAGGAATAACCTACACCCCAGGGAAAGCCAACGTCATGGCTGATGCGCTAAGTCGTAAATCTTATTGTAACAATCTGATGTTACAACAAAGTCAACCGCTTCTCCATGAGAAATTTCGGAAGCTTAACCTTCACATTGTTCCTCAAGGTTTTCTTTCCACCTTGGTGGCAAAACCTACCCTTACGGATCAGATTATCAAAGCACAGAAGGTAGATCCGGGAATCACCCGCATCAAGAGAAACATTCAGAAAGGAATTGCGAATTGCTTCTCCATTAATGATCAAGGTGTCGTATACTTCGGGAATCGACTAGTGGTTCCCAAAGTGCGAAACCTGAGGCGTTTGATCCTTAAGGAAGCTCATGAATCTCCTCTCACCATTCATCCCGGTAGTACTAAGATGTATCAGGACCTACGCCAGAGGTTCTGGTGGACTAGGATGAAGAGAGAAATTGCTCAGTTTATTGCAAATTGCGACGTCTGTCGTCGTGTAAAAGCAGAGCATCAACGGCCTGCTGGCACCCTTCAACCCTTAGCTATTCCTGAATGGAAATGGGATAAAATTGGTATGGATTTCATTACCGGTTTTCCCAGGACCAAGAGAGGGAATAATGCTATTTTCGTCGTGGTCGATCGTCTTTCCAAAGTAGCCCATTTCTTACCTGTTCGTGAGAGTATAACCGCTAGCCAGCTGGCAGACTTATACATCTCCCGAATAGTGTCCCTCCATGGTGTTCCTTTGGAAATTAACTCGGATCGAGGAAGTCTTTTCACCTCTCGATTTTGGGAAAGTTTCCAAAATGCTATGGGAACCCATCTCTCCTTTAGCACCGCCTTCCACCCTCAGTCGAGTGGTCAAGTGGAACGCGTCAACCAGATTCTAGAAGACATGCTTCGAGCCTCTGTTATCTCATTCGGAATGGACTGGGAGAAGTGCCTTCCATTTGCCGAATTCGCTTACAACAACAGCTATCAATCTAGCTTGGGTAAAGCCCCTTTTGAAGTTCTCTATGGACGACGGTGTCGAACACCCCTTAACTGGTCAGAGACCGGGGAAAGACAATTCTTTGGCCCGGATATGATTCAGGAAGCAGAAGAACAAGTTCGTATCGTTCGTGAAAAGTTGAAAACAGCTCAATCTAGTCAAAAGAGTCAATATGACCGAAAACATAAGGCTATGACTTTCGAGGTTGACGAGAAGGCTTATCTTCGGGTCACCCCTCTGAAGGGAACCCATCGTTTCGGTATCAAAGGCAAATTGGCTCCTCGTTACATTGGACCGTTTCGCATTCTCGCCAAACGAGGGGAAGTTGCCTACCAATTGGAACTACCTCCGCACCTCTCCAGAGTCCACGATGTCTTCCACGTTTCTCAACTCAGGCGTTGCTTCTCGGATCCTATCCGTGGAGTGGACCACGAAACGCTTGATCTCCAAGATAATCTTACATATCGAGAGTACCCCATTCGTATCCTCGATCAGGCCGAACGTACCACCCGATGTCATAATATCAAGTTTCTCAAAGTTCAATGGTCGCACCATTCTGAGGATGAAGCAACTTGGGAAAGGGAGGATCGTCTTCGACTCGAGTATCCCGCCTTCTTCCCCGAGGAACCCAAATCTCGGGACGAGATTCTTTTGAGTGGGGGTGAGTTGTCACATCCTAGTTAGCCATGCATTAGAGTGTTGCATCATGTCTACTTTTCATCAGAAACTTGAAATGGGATGACAGAACCCCCAGTCCCCTCTGAAACCAACTAGGGTTTACTAAAAAACTTTTCAATGAACCTGAAATGCCCTTCTAAAATGCCCATCATTTTTGTCTTCGCTCAGAACCTCTGCCAAAAGTGGTGCACATTTTCCTAGGCCATCTTAGGGTTTTTGAATTAAATCATAAATATTTGAATTTGGGCATTTAAAATTATATAAAATATTTAAATGCTCAAATATCTCCAAACTAAAATGTTTCATGTTGGAAATAATCCAACTATGGACCAGGAGTAATTTGGTGATTTTAGGAGTTGCCTAAGTATTTTATTTAAATCAACAAAGTTGCAGAAGTATTAAAAAAAACAGAAACAGAAAGAAAAAGGGAAAACTTACCTGGCGCCACCACAGGCCCACCAGCTAGCCCACTTGGCCGGCCCAGCCCGGCCACCGCTCCAGCGAGCTGCTTGGCTTGCCAGGCAGGCAGCCAAGGTGCTCGGCGGCGGCACCGCAGCTCGCCACGCAGCTGCACGTCGCCCTGCTTCCCCCTCTCGCCGCCCTGATGGCCTGGACGAGCTCCACGTCGCGCCCCGACCCCCCTGGACACCTCCATTCGCCCCCAGTTCCTCTCCCTCGCGCTCCCACGCCATGGCCGACGCCACCGTCGCCGCACCGCCGCCGTAGCCGTGCTCCCCGTCGTCTCCACGCCGCGCCACCGTGTCCAGAAGCTCCGCCGTCCTCTACTTCTTCGAGCTAGCCGAGCCCCGAGCGCTCGCGTGCCCCGAAGCCGCCGCACCAACCTCGCCCGAACCGCCATCGCCGGAGATCCCCTTCGCCGTCGCCGCCGCAGCAGCTCGTCCCCGACCACGCCGTCCTTTCCATCAAGACCGCAGTGAGCTGGGCTAACTTCCCCTTCCTCTCTTTCTCTCTCTCGTGCACCACAGCGAGCACACTAAGCTCACCCGCACGCGCCGTCACGGACCTCTTCGCCGACGTGCTCCCGGCCATCCTCCGGCCACCTCGCCTTGTCCATCGCACTCACCACGCCGCGTTGGGGCTAACCATGCACTCCCCGCACCTCACCGCACACTCTAGCCACGAGTTTGTCTTCAACCGAACTCCGGCGGCCGCCAAAGTCGCCACCGGCGCCAACTCCGGCCACCCCGAGCCCAACCACCACCACCAATAGTCGCGGCTCAACCTCAGCAACACGTAGATGCCTTCCGCCGTCCATTTGGTTGCCGGAATGGCAAAAAGCACTTTCGCCGCCGCGTCGGGCTCGCCGGCGGCTATACGCCGGCATGTTTGACTCTGACTTTGACCACGGGTGGGCCCCGGTTGACCCCCTGGGTCTATGACATGTGGGGCCCCCTTTGTTAATTAATCCAGTTAGTTTAAATCTAATTTAGTTAAACTAATTGAATACTGACATGCGGGACCCACTGGTCAGTTTGACCTGGACCAGCCCATTGACCACTGACGTCATCATGACGTAGTGCTGACGCAGTAATTTAATTACTGGAACTATTTTTACACAGGAAATTCCAGAATATTATTTAAACTTCAAAAATTCATAACTTTTATTCTGTAACTCCAAATTGGACAAATTATATATGAAAAATGATCAGAAAAATCCAATCTTTCCATCTGTACTGGTTTCATGCATGTTTAAACAAGCTAACCTGCTGTTTATCACAGAACAAGATAAAACACCTTAAATGGCAACTTATGAGTTTGAACTTTGAATCAATGGTTCAAATTAGTTCAAACCCATCTGTTCTTAGTTGCATTAGCCCAATACACTCATTTTGCCATGTCTCATGCATGCATCATATTGTTGCATACTGTTTGGTAATGTTTGTGTATCGGTGCTCTCTGCGGCAGGTTCTGCCCCCGAGGAGTACCGTGATAACCCCGACGAAGAGCAATACCAGTGCACCGACCCGTCAGGCAAGCAACCAACCATTTGATCATATCGATACAATCCCATGTTCTCGCTCCTGCTCTCTTTTACTGCATTAAGACAACGCGTTTCAAACTGCTGTGTGCTACGGTAGTTGAACCCATTTCCTGTGCATGACCTGTCATTGCCACAGTAACTAGATGAAACCCACTAGCATGTGTAGGAGTTGTTTGAGCCATATGTATGTGTTGTTCCTACCTTGCTATGCCTGCTATGCTTAGAGTCGTGTCAGGTCTGGTTCATCTGGGTGATGGGCTAGAGTGAAATGTTTATGTCGGTAATGAGAGTGGTGTGGTGAACACGATTTGGTAAAGGTATCGATGAGAGGCCATGTAGGAGTACATGGTGGGTTGTTTCATTGAAGCCGACCTTAAGCACTGAGATCTGTATGTGTGATTTAAGAATCAGCTACTACCATGCATTGGGCCCGAAACCAATGGACCCTCTCGGCTTCTTATTCACCCTAGTTCTCCGTCCAGGAGTTGCAAGTAGTTTCTGGTGTTTGTAGCCTACTGGAGGCCGTGGACAGCGCTGACCGTAGGGGTGGGCTGTGATGCGGTAGGTACGTGGCACGGTGTACCGAATACCCGTTAGGTATCTCGGGAACCCTGTTCACATCGTTCGGGGCCGTATGGGAAACCTCGGCCGGACTCCCTGCGGATGGAACCTGGATAGGCGATAAACCTGGACTGGAGGCTTAGGTGATTAGGTAGGTCGTGGCCGACACCCACGTTGGGCTTCCGCTTGAAGGTTGCCGAGTACATGTCGTGTAAACGATGGTAAGTGGTGAGAGCGTGTATGAAGGAGTACACCCCTGCAGGGTTAACATGATCTATTCGAATAGCCGCGTCCGCGGTAAAGGACTACTTGGTTGCCTATACAGTTCATAGACAAGTAAATGGAAACTGTTAAAAGCCTCAAGATAAGTGTGAGTGCCGAGGATGGCTCTTCCGTAGGAAGACGGAGGTGGATCCTCGGTAGTGTATTGAAGTGGTGAGTAGTGGACTCGTGTGCGCAAAACCATTTCAAGTTGGAGTATCGTAGGATAGTCTAGCCAAGAGTCAAAGCTGGCTTGCTGCAATAACTCCACCAACCCTTCTTGATAATATGCATGTATGTAGGATCTGATGTAAGTCTTGCTGAGTACCTTTGTACTCATGTTGCTATAATTTACATTTTTACAGAAGACGCTGCAACCCCTTCTGATGGGTTCTATGTAGACGTTGACATCAACGAGTAGGCTAAAGGCCCAGGTGGTGACCCTGAGCTTGTGAAGGACCATGTAGTATAGCTAGGCTTTCCAAGCCTCTTTTATTTTACTAAGTTGTATGTACTCAGACAAGTTACTTCCGCTGCTGGTTTGTATGACTGTATGACTTGTATGTTGGGTCGTGAGACCCGTACCTTTGTGTATGTTATGTATGGCTCCCTGAGCCTTAAATAAAGTACTTGTGTCGTAGAGTCATGTTGTGATGCTTCGTTGTATTTGCACATATCGAGCATATTGTGTGTATGAGTGAAATGCTTGGTATGTGTGGGATCTGACTATCTAGTTGTTTATCTTTAGTAGCCTCTCTTACCGGGAAATGTCTCCTAGTGTTACCGCTGAGCCATGGTAGCTTGCTACTGCTCTGGAACACTTAGGCTGGCCGGCATGTGTCCTTCTTCGTTCCTGTGTCTGTCCCTTCGGGGAAATGTCACGCTTTGAGTACCGGAGTCCTGTTAGCCCGCTACAGCCCGGTTTACCGGAGTCCTGCTAGCCCAGTGCTACAGCCCGGACCCACTTGCTGATGACCGACACGTTCGAAGCTGGGTCATGGATGCCTGTCCCTGTAAGTCTGTGCCACTTTGGGTTTACGACTAGTCATGTCAGCCCGGGCTCCTTATCATATGGATGCTAGCGACACTATCATATACGTGAGCCAAAAGGCGCAAACGGTCCCGGGCAAAGGTAAGGCGACACCCGTGGGGATACCGTGCGTGAGGCCGCAAAGTGATATGAGGTGTTACCGGCTAGATCGAAGTGACATCGAGTCGGGGTCCTGACACCTGCGCCGTCCGTTCCGCTACACCGCACCCCGCCCCGCGCGGGCAATGAAGCTCCGGCGGCGCCCCGGCCGCCTCCTCCTCAGGAAGGCGCCATGGCTCCAAGGCGCGTGGCCCATGGGCTGAACCCGCTCCGTCAGGCGCCAGCGCAGCAAGAGCAGAGCTGTCAAGAAGTCCCTCGCCCGCAAGAAGCTGCCGGGGCGCTCCCTACTCCAGCAGGTCGCGACCATGCTCCTGCTCCCGCGCGTCAAGACCCCGCGCTGCTCCTAGCTGCAGCGCGTGGGGACATGCAAGACCAAGCTCCCCGTCATCCAAGGCCTCCCATGGCCACAGCAGGCTGCCGCGCCTTCACCACCGAGCTACGCAGCGTCGCGTGGCCCGGCAAGTTCAAGCCAGACTTGCCTCCTCACTACGACGACACGGCTGACCCTGTGGAGTTCCTCCAGCTCTACGAGCTAGGCATTGAAGCTGCCAACGGAGACGAGAAGGTCATGGCGAACTGGTTCCCCATGGCACTCAAGGACGGGGCCCGCACCTGGCTCCTGAACCTAGCTCCAGGCACAATCTCCTCCTGGGATGAGATGCGCACCCGCTTCATCGCCAACTTCCAAGGCACTCGCGACCGGCCACCCGCCGTGAGCGACATGCACCGCATCAAGCAACAGCCCGGGGAGACCCTGCAGAAGTACATCCAGCGCTTCAACAACGCGCGCCTCAAGATTCCCAAGGTGACCTAGGAGGCCATCATCTTGGCCTTCTCCGACGGCGTGCGCAACGTCAAGATGAAGGAGGAGCTGGCGATGCATGAAGACCTGTGCACTTCCTTGGAACTGTTCAACCTGGCAACCAAGTGCGCCAGGGCCGAGGAAGGGCGTCTCTCCCTCCTCGAGCTGCCTACCGCAGACCCAGAAGAGAAGAAGCCCAAGGCCAAGGATGTGAAGCGCAAGGGGGCTGCCATGCTCGCGGCAGAACCAGACACCAAGCAGGGTAGAGATCAGCCCGAACCTTCCAAGGGCAGCCGGTACTGTGTGTACCACGACCTCCACACCCACAACACCAACGAATGTCAAGAGCTCCGAGCCATGCGAGAAGGAAGGATCGGCCGTCGCCCTGACCGCAGTGGCCGGGGCTACGGCCGAGGAGGAGGAAGGAACGCAGGATGCTGGGAAGACCGTGGCCCGCGCCAAGGGTGGCACGATCAACCTCGCGAGGATCGCTGGCAAGACCCGCCTCGTGAGGGAGGCTGGAGGGATCAGCCTCGCGAGGGAGACTGGAGGGATCAGCCTCGCGAGGATCGCCCGCAAGGCAACGCAGGCCTCCCACCGCTGCCGCCACAGCCAAGGAGAAACGAGGACCGCCACCAGGACGAGGGGGCTGGGGGCTTCCAGGAGCCACGCGCGATCGCCTGCATCCTGGGCGGGGCACAAGCCCCAGCCTCTCAGTGCATCTTCAAGTAGTTCGCCCGTGAAGTGAACGCGGTCCTCCCCAGGCTTGAAGCCATGCGCCCTCTCAGGTGGTCGGCGTGCGCCATCACGTTCAGCTCAGCAGATCAGCTCAAGTGTGCGGCTACAGCCGGAGTTCTCCCGATGCTTTGCTCCCCGATCGTCAGCAACGTGGTGGTCACCAAGACCCTTATCGATGGCGGGGCAGGGCTCAACGTCCTGTCCATGGAGACATTCAACAACCTCCAAGTGCCCTACAGCCAGCTTCAGCCAACCAAGCCTTTCTCCGGTATCACCGATGGCTCCATGGTCCCGATTGGGCAGGTCCGCCTCCCCGTCACCTTCGAGGCACGCGACAACTACCACACCGAGCTCATCGACTTCGACGTCACTCACATTCGCTTGCCGTACAACGCCATCCTTGGGTACCCAGCACCGGCCAAGTTCATGGCCGTAACTCACCACGGCTACAACGTCCTTAAGATGCCAGGAAGCGGCGGACTCATCATGGTGCCCTGTGAAGAGAAGGACGTGGTGTGTTCCCTAGAACGAGCCTTTCAGGCCGCGTCACTGGAAGACCCGGATCGTGGAAGTAGGAGGCCTCCCGAGATCGCCCCTAAGAAGAAGAAGACACCGTACGGCCCGACCACTCAGGAGGCAGGCCCCTTTGGGCCCGCGCCTGCCCAAGGGGAACCTCCTTCCATCGCATAGGAAAGCGCGCCCGACGCTCTCCTCAGGCAGGGCTCGGGGGCTATCCCCTGGAGGGCCACCGACCTAGCTAGGGTCACGAGGATGGCGCTTGGGCACCACATGGTGGCGTGTTTCAAAGCACGTTTCCCTCAAGAAGGAGCATAGCAAGGAGACCCAGAACCTCAGGAGTTCGTTAGCAAGGCCATTCAGGAGCTACAAGAGTCAAGAGTCATGAAAGGCGGCCGCCGCCTACCAGCAGTGGCTCCCCATCCAAGCGAGGATGGTGGGCTGCGCGTCTGCATCGACATACCAAGGCTCAACCGAGTCGCCCCTCTGGAGCGCCTCTGGCCCTCGCGAGTGGGGCGCTGCGGAGGCCCACCCCACAACTACGTTCGCATGCCTTACGGCTTGCCGAACGCGACTGACACGTACCAGCGCCTCATGAGGGGCATCACGGGGGCACGAGAGGCCAGGCGTTCCGCAACCCTGCCAGGGATGGAGATGGCCCGTGAGGAGCCGCCAGCGCCTCCGGAGCCTCCCGAGGCCCCTGGGCCTGGGGGCTCATGAGAATCGGCTTCCGCAGCCCACTGAGCCTGCTACATCAACACTCCTTCGTCCTCAACATCATCAGGTGACATCTTTCGAGTTTTATTTCCAGCTGGGAGTGCCCCCCCAGGGCTGCATTATTCCCAGGCCACGTGGGTTCGTCCCTGCGGCGTGTATCCCTTTTTTATTCTATGTTGTTAGATTACCTTGTTGGGGGCGCCCCTCGGGCCACATGACCCCCCAAGTCACTCGGACCTGACCCAGTGATGTCCGCATTCCCAGCATCTATTTGAACGAATCGACTCCTTCACGGCTAATGTGATTTACCTAGTTGCCTGCTTAGCTGACGCCAACTAACGGAGGTGCTCACAAATGGCACGACACTTGCGCATGGGTCCGTCCCTGCAACGCCGACAAACCTGGATGGCTGAGCTCTGGCCGCGGCAACCCTGCATAGCATCACCTCGTCAAGCCTTCAGTGCCTCACTACCCCTCGGAAGCAACCAACGGTTGACTGTCAATTGTCATGGCAACCCCTTGTTTTTTCTATCATGGACCTGATGGACCTCCTGAAGGGGCTGCGTCAGGCGAGGCCCTTGCGATGTCACCTGCGCGCTCGTCCATGTGAACCGCTTGCACGTTAAAGGGGGGGTGCCTGAGCATCGCGACTCAGGGCTCCTACTGGCTCTCCAGCCCTCACCCTCTGGCCTTGACCACGGCATCGCGACCGGCATACCAGCGACGGCTGAGACTCGCTCGAGGGCCGGGACCCGAGGACGTAGAGCAGAAAGGGGAGCAAAGGCGAGAGGGGAGAGACACACGAGGACCTCACCGAGCAACCTCGCGCCTGCCGATGCACAGACCCGGCGACACACCAGAGAGCGGCCCCTAATCCTCGAGATAAGTCATCACCCGGAAGGGCCAGCTGCCGTGGCACCATCCCCGCACCTAACGCTATCCCGTGTTAGCAACGCCGCTCTCCTTTCTCACCAAACGACGGCTGCTTGGGCGCTAAAGGGGACCTCCTGAGCATCGCGAATCAGGGGCTCTTACCGTACTCCGGGTCGCTCACCTCCTGGCCTTGACCACGGCATCGCGACCTGGCATACCAGCGATGGCTGAAGCCGCCTTGGGACTGGGACCTGTCGGCGCAGAGCACCAAGCCCTTGTGAGGTTCGAAAGGGAGGACTGAGCTGAGGCGGAATGAGCAACTCGCGCAATTCTATGACAAGGGTTATATTAACAAAACAGGATCACATGCACCTTACAAGCCCCCATGGGACGCGTTTTTGATTCCTCGCAGGGAACAGATCCTAAAGGGACACAAACTACACACGACCCTACAAAAGACGCCATCATCAACAGTGGGTCATCAAGAACCAACGCCAACCCCATCCAGATCAGAGTCGGAGGCGGCCTGACGAGCCCGTCCTGCTCCAGGAGCGGTGCCGGCTCAGGGGCTCGTAGCTATCGTCGCTCGTCTTCGGAGTCGCGAAGAGCTCGCCGGAGTCGCTGGAACCTCCGACGGCTCCACCGCCTTAGAACCCACCAAGGGAGCGATTGGCGGGCCTAGTCCTTGTCACGGCAGGGTCCTGGCCACCTTCCCCAGGGTAACACTCCAGCCGGCGCCCACTCGCATCGAAGACCTTGAAGAGCATCACCGAAGCACTGTTGTAGTCCAAGTGGACCGCGAAGACGCCCCTTACCCTGCGAACCCGGGCGATCTCTCTCCAGCCCCGAGTCATGAAGACCTCGCCCGGGGCAACGACCGCGACCTCTGCCTCGGTCAGGAGGGTGCTGCAGCCGGCGTGCTGCAGCCAGAGCTCCAGGGGCTCCCCCTGCGGGATGATGGAGGCGAAGAAGGGAGGAAGGCGGATCCAAGACTGAAGAGGAATGGCGACATGAAGCACGAACTCTCGGGAGGAGCCCTCGGTGTGGACCCCAGGGGGGACGACCCACACCTTCGTGACCCGCCGGCGCCGATGGCGGCGCCGCCCGTGGCGGTCAGCATCAACTTCTTCGGGGCCCTCGACATGGGCGTACAATGTCAGCGGGAACCCCGGCGGCACCCGCTCGCACCAAGGCCTCGGCACCACCTGAAAGGCCCCCTCGTCCGGGCCACGGGGGATGAGCTGTTTCTTCGGCGGGAGTGGGTCTGGTTCCTCTCGGGGAGCTTTTCCCTTCTCTGCCGTCGAGAACCGGCGGATCGGAGCCATCACAGCAAGACGGAGCAAGGATCGGGAAGAAGGAGAAGCAAGGGGGGATGGACTAGAAGGGCGCACGCCGTTCCGTACTTATGGCCGGCGAAGGCCAACCGCCGACCTCCACGATTGCAGGTAATCATGACCCACTTTGCATGCAGGGACTTGTCCAGTCCGTGCGGTTGCCGAGGCGCCACGGGGAAGTGGAGGCGCCCACGTCCAATCAACCGCCACGCGGCGCCCAAGGCCGCAGGCTGTTAGGGCCCGCGGCGCTTCGCACTTGCCCTTCCGCCTCCCTGCACGGCCAAGTCCGGGCACGCCTTGGGCCCGGGGGCAACTATCGACGTTCTGGGAACGGGGGTCCCCAGACTTGCCTGCCTGCGGCCTGCGGCGTGGCTCAAAGCGGGGCCCAGCGCGGCCCATCTTCACCAACACAAACCCAAGACCCTCACGAGGGGCCGAGCCTCGCGGGGCGGACAACGCGGAGCTTCCTCAGGCGCGGCCTCGTCAGGCTGCCTCACGAGGAGGCGGAGAAATCAAGGCGGGGTACCTCACGAGGTGCCCGTGACGCAAGCCATGACAACCAGGGGTGCCAGGCGGGTGCCAGCCCGCGTAGTGTCGTCCCTTCCTCTTTGGTGCAAGGGGGGCAAGCGCAGCCGCGGAGTACCGAGGCATCAGGCAAAGGTTGCCATTTCGGTGCAACGAGACCAAGACCAGGAAGACTATGGGACGGAGGTCGCTGTGGAGCCCAAGACGGCGTCATCACCAGAGCTTTGCGCAGGCGAAGACTACTTTTGTCAGCATAGTTGATACTAGCTGTCCCCCTTCAAATTAGCCCGCCATTGTTGGCTACCTTCCCGCTCGATATTTGGGAAGAGGACCAGGGCCTCTATAAATAGGACCAGCCACCCGCAGAGCTGAGGGGGGAAGAAAAGAGAGGGATCGAAGGATAGGGAAGATCAGGTAAAGAAAGAGAGAAGGTTGACTGAGCTTCTCCCAGCAGTTCATCGCCCCAGCCAAGAACAGACCCTCGTGAGGCTGTTCTTCCTTGTATTGTTCATCATCATCAGCCCAAGAGGCAATCCACCAAACCACACACTGGAGTAGGGTATTACACCACAACGGTGGCCCGAACCAGTATAAACCCTGCGTCTCTTGTGTTGTTCTTTCCTTAGTTTAGATCCTAGCAAGGCGGAGGAGTGCAGGTAGGCAGGAGGCGAAATCTCCGCGCGCACCCCAGTGTTCAAACCTCAAGGGTCTGCCGGAACCCAAATCCGACATATACCTTCAAGCACTCACCTCCCTGGCAACGACACTAGAAAAGAGATTGATGTCTACTACACAACCTTCTTCTTGTAGATGTTGTTGGGCCTCCAAGTGCAAAGGTTTGTAGGACAGTAGCAAATTTCCCTCAAGTGGATGACCTAAGGTTTATCAATCTGTAGGAGGCGTAGGATGAAGATGGTCTCTCTCAAGCAACCCTGCAACCAAATAACAAAGAGTCTCTTGTGTCCCCAACACACCCAATAGAATGGTAAAGTGAGCGTAAACGGTATTGCAATGTGTGGAAATAAGGCCTAGGGTTCACACTTTTGCTAGTGTAAGTTCCCTCAACAATACTAACATAATTAGATCACATAACTATCCCTCAACATGCAACAAAGAGTCACTCCAAAGTCACTAATAGAGGAGAACGAACGAAGAGATTATGGTAGGGTATGAAACCACCTCAAAGTTATTCTTTCCAATCAATCCGCTGGGCTATTCCTATAAGTGTCACAAACAGCCCTAGAGTTTGTACTAGAATAACACCTTAAGACACAAATCAACCAAAACCCTAATGTCACCTAGATACTCCAATGTCACCTCAAGTATCCGTGGGTATGGTTATACGATATGTGTCACACAATCTCAGATTCATCTATTCAACCAACACATAGGACCTCAAAGAGTGCCCCAAAGTTCTACCAGAGAATCACGACAAAAACGTGTGCCAACCCCTATGTATAGGTTCATGGGCGAAACCCGCAAGTTGATCACCAAAACATACATCAAGTGAATCACGTGGTATCCCATTGTCACCACAGATACGCACGGCAAGACATACATCAAGTGTTCTCAAATCTTTGAAGACTCAATCCGATAATATAACTTCAAAGGGGAAACTCAATCCATTACAAGAGAGTAGAGGGGGAAAAACATCATAGGATCCAAATATAATAGCAAAGCTCGCTATACATCAATATCGTATCACCTCAAGAACACGAGAGAGAGAGAGACAGAGAGATCAAACACATAGCTACTGGTACATACCCTCAGCCCCGATGGGGAACTACTCCCTCCTCGTCATGGAGAGCACTGGGATGATGAAGATGGCCACCGGAGAAGGATTGCCCCCTCCGGCAGGGTGCTGGAACGGGTCTAGAATTCTTTTCGGTGGCTACGGAGGCTTCTGGCGGCGGAACTCCCGATCTATTGTGCTCACGGATGTTTTTAGGGTATGTGGAGATATATAGGCGGAAGAAGTACGTCAGGGGAGCCACGAGGGGCTCACGAGGGTGGAGGGCGCGCCCAGGGGGGTGGGCGCGCCCCCCTGCCTCGTGACCTCCTCGCAGATCCCCCGACGTGCACTCTAAGTCTTCTGGGCTTCTTTCCTTCCAAAAATGAGTTACGTGAAGTTTCAGGTCAATTGGACTCCGTTTGATTTTCCTTTTCTTCGAAACCCTAAAACAGGGTAAAAACAGAAACTGGCACTGGGCTCTGGGTTAATAGGTTAGTCCCACAAATGATATAAAAGTGTATAATAAAGCCCATAAACATTCAAAACAGTAGATAATATAGCATGGAGTAATCAAAAATTATAGATACGTTGGAGACGTATCACCAACGAACTTGCCGCAACTCATGAGTAAAGGCAGGGCACCCAACCACAAAGGGCAGGCACCGACCAACCTCAAGTGTGGGCTTTTCAACATCGGGTCCGTCGCACCCATTGGCCTGATGGGGGTAGTCACGGCGCTGCTCAATGATGACGCGCGCGTCTCGCCTCCGCCTGTACTTCGGGGCTCGCCGTTGGCCTTGATGTGCTCGAGGTTCAGAGGAGGCCATTGAGACGTTGTCAGGCTCTTGATTCTGCACCCCTCGCGCTAGTTGTCGCGGTGGGAACTACACCATGCGGGTGGCCGCTTCCGACAAGAAGCAGCACGATCCATCATCGTTGCTTGGGGAGGCTGTGGTAGGCCAGCTCGCCGCGAGCCCCCAGCCTCGGCGAAATGGAGCAGACTATCGATGGTGGCATGCCACTCGTCCATCTGCTCAGCCGCTGGCGGAAACCTCAGCAGCAGCTGGGCCCACGCTATGGCCGCCGTAGCAGTGCTTGGCATGGGTGATGATGATGTGGACCGCACCATCGCTCGGCTCTTGATGGTGCCAGCGGCGACAGCGCCACTGCAGCGACCCAACCTCAGATCACTACTAGCAAAAGGCCTACTAATGGCGCACCAGTTTTGCCTACTAATGGCGCACTACTGGTGCGCCATTAGTAGCACGCCACTAGTATTTTTTACTAATGGCGCACCACTAGTGCTCCATTAGTATACCACCAGTAGTGTGCCATTAGTATGCCTAGAGGTGCGCCATTACTATCTGACTTAATAATGACGCACCACATAGAAGTGCGCCATTAGTAATAAATTTTTTTTCAAATTCTTTTTCATTTTTTTTTAAAAATTCAATTTTTTTCATTTTTTTCAAAAAAAATTCAATTTTTTTTATTTTTTTTAAATTCAATTTATTTTTATTTTTTTCTTAATCTCGGGTCAATATGGCTTAATCTCGAGTCAATATGCTTAATCTCAGGTCAAATCGCACTTTGTGGTCAAACATCCCAAAAGGTCACCCATCCTCACACTACTCCAGCCCAAGCACGCTTAACTTCATAGTTCTATCCAACCCCAGCACCACCTCACTTCACAGGCACTTGTTGATATATCTATCATATCAATCCTATTAAACCTTGCTGATGTCTAGGACTTTGTTCATGTTCATGAGTATGATGAAATTTTGAAAAAATATTTCAAACTTCCCGATCATATTACGTATCATATTTTGAAAAATAATTCTATTTTTTTTTCAAAACCAATTTTTTTCTGTTACTAGTGGCGCACTTGGCATACGGTGCGCCACTAGTAAGTTTGAAATTTTTTGAATTTTTTTGCCTGCGAATCTTAGAAGCCCCATAACTTTTTTTCTGTTAGGTTTTTGGGGATTTTGAAAATGTTTAACGGGGTTCCCCCGATTAAATTCGGATGTAACTTTTCGAGTAGATGATTTTTCATATAAAAAACTTTTTCATCCGAGTTCGTACGCAAAAGTTATGCCCATTTTACAAATTCTCGAGAGATTTCGCAAATAAAGTCGAAATTCATATTTGTAAATTTTCACAACAACTAGACCACATATCACATGGGAAACTTATTTTCTTTTATTTTTTTGACATTTCCATCATTTATTTTTATTTTTTTTAAACTGAAAAGGCGGTCCACAGGGGTGGTGTGCATTCGGTGGAAGTGCTGGCCAAGTCACTAGTTCAACTAGTAATGGCGCACCACTCCCACGGTGCGCCATTAGTAGTTTTGAAAAAAAATAAAAAAAAAATACTAATGGCGCACCGTGGGAGTGGTGTGCCATTACTAGTTCAATTAGTAATGGCGCACCACTCCCACGGTGCACCATTAGTAAAAATTTAGTAAAAAAAATTTAATTTTTTTTCAGAACTACTAATGGCGCACCGTGGGAGTGGTGCGCCATTACTAGTTCAACTAGTAATGGCGCACCACTCCCACGGTGTACCAAACCTACAAAACCCACTACCTGCTGATCTACCTCTTCAAGAGCTTCACGTAACTTACTCAGCTATGCTAGAGCCCATAATAGCTTGTGGCTCCGTGTGCAGCCACAAGCTATTATGGGCTCTAGCATAGCTGAGTAAGGTACGTGAAGCTCTTCAAGAGGTAGATTAGTAGGTAGTGGGTTTTGTAGGTTTGGTATGGTCTACCCGGAGTAGAGAGTTAACATTTCTGAAAGTTCTGTGTGCAGCCACAAGCTATTATGGGATCTAGCATAGCTGAGTAAGTTACGTGAAGCTCTTCAAGAGGTAGATCAGCAGGTAGTTGGTTTTGTAGGTTTGGTACGGTCTACCCGGAGTAGAGAGTTAACGTTTCTGAAAGACTGTGTCTCGGTCATCCGTTTCTCAAACACCATGCAGTGCGGGAAATCCAACAGAGGCGATCGAGTCTTGTTGGGAAAAGTACACAAACCTCTGCAGAGTGTACAATCTAATCATGGTTAGCCGTGTCCCCGGTTATGGACAATCTTGAGTATCTAGTTCTTGGGTTATCACATGTATCTCATCACTTTTAATTAATATTGTTGGGTTGTTAATCACTTTAATTGGGATTGAGTTGGGGGTACCTTCTCAATGTTGTTCAACCACTGTGATAGTTAAATTAAAATCTATTCCTTTGTTGTAGGGAAAAATTGGCTTTTTTGCAAAAACGATAACCATACAACTTTCCACCAGCCAAATATGCATGTAGTGATAGTATTATTCTGTTCTTACTCTACCGTGTTACTTTGCCAGCATATTCCATGTGCTGACCCGTTTTCGGGCTGCAACGTATTATGTTGCAGACATTTTAGACGAGGAGTAAGGTTCGTTAGGTCATTGCCATGCAGCTCAGCTATGCCGTTGGAGTTTACAGACTCACTTTGTCTTCCAAGCCTTTCGCTGTTATCGTATTAGATGGCCTTAAGCCATATTATTGTAATAAGTTCTCTCTTGAGACATTCGATGTAGTAAGTGTGTGATAGCTACTCTGTTATAAATCCTTTGAGTACTGTGTGTGTCAGCATTGGTCACTAAGGGACTTTTGTTATATCCTTAGAGTAGCTTCATGCCATGCCTTCATTTGCCATGATGTGTTCCTGTAGCATGTAGTTTTCATGCTCCAAAGATTGCTTCCTGATGATAAATTCCTGATATGCTGATAATTTCACCAAGTCTGTAACCAGTAATCTTTTGCTCTTTTTCCATGCTTGTTTGAACCTGTTATTGAGTGAATTAGCCGTAGCTCAGTGTTCATCTTTTGTCAAGCATCATGAGTGGATCCCTGCCATGTATTTTTTTGTCATGTTTGAGTGCAGTAGCTTATTTATCTTGATGCATTTAGAAGGCTACTTGCTGTTAATCGCAGATCGGTGCCATATTTGTTTTGCTTGCCATTTCCAAACCGTGCATCCGATTCCGGTGATCTTTATGTCGACTTTGACCGAAATCAAGTCACCTTTCCAGTGGCACTCTTGGATTTCCAAGTTGAGTCCAGGTTCTATCATTCCTTTCCAAATCATGCCTATGCATCCCATACCGCATCCCGCATATTATACCATGTTTTGCATCATGTTGCTTTAGCATTGCACGTGGTTGATTGTGTTCCCTTTTGCTTGTTGTCTTGCTTTGGGTAGATCCGGGAGATGAGTATGTGAACGAGGAGCCCGTTGAGTTCGCTTACGAGGATCAAGGCAACTCTGAGGACATTGCAGGTAAGATGACCATACCATCGAAATCACTTCTATCTTTGCTTGCTAGATGCTCGCTCTTTTGCTATGCCTATGCTATGATGCCTACCACTTGCTTATCATGCCTCCCATATTGCCATGTCAAACCTCTAACCCACCTTATCCTAGCAAATCGTTGTTTGGCTATGTTACCGCTTTGCTCAGCCCCTCTTATAGCGTTGCTAGTTGCAGGTGAAAATTGGAGTTCGTTCCTTGTTGGAACATGTTCATTGTTGGGATATCACAATATTATCTTGTTTATCTTAATGCACCTATATACTTGGTAAAGGGTGGAAGGCTCGGCCTTATACCTAGTGTTTTGTTCCAGTCTTGCCGCCCTAGTTTCCATCATATCGGTGTTATGTTCCCGGATTTTGCGTTCCTTACATGGTTGGGTTATAATGGGAACCCCTTGACAGTTCGCCTTGAATAAAACTCTTCCAGCAATGCCCAACTTTGGTTTTACCATTCACCACCTAGCCTTTTCCCTTGGGTTTCGCGGACTCGAGGGTCATCTTTATCTTAACCCCCCCGGGCCAGTGCTTCTCTAAGTGTTGGTCCAACTGAGCGATGTCCAGGGCTACCAGGGGCTACTCTGGGCTGGCCTACCCGACATCTTTATCATCCGGTGTGCCCTGAGAACGAGATATGTGCAGCTCCTATCGGGATTTGTCGGCACATCTGGGTGGTGTTGCTGGACTTGTTTTACCATTGTCGAGGATGTCTTGTAACCGGGATGCCGAGTCTGATCGGATTGTCTTGGGAGAAGGAATATCCCTCGTTGACCGTGAGAGCTTGTGATGAGCTAAGTTGGGACTCCCCTGCAGGGATTTGAACTTTCGAAAGTCGTGCCCGCGATTATGGGCAGATGGGAATTTGTTAATGTCCGGTTGTAGAAAACCTAAAGTTTACCTTAATTAAAATGCACCAACCGCGTGTGTAACCATGATGGTCTCTTCTCGACGGAGTCCGAGAAGTGAACACAGTGTTGGAGTAATGCTTGACGTAGGTTGTTCTAGGATCACTTCTTGATCATAGTTGTTCGTCCGTGCTTTGCCTTCTCTTCTCGCTCTCTTTTGTGAATATGTTAGCCACCATATATGCTAGTCGCTTGCTGCAGCTCCACATCATACCTTTACCTTACCTATAAGCTTAAATAGTCTTGATCGTGAGGGTGTGAGATTGCTGAGTCCCTGTGACTCATAGATTACTTCCAAAACCAGATGCAGGGACCGATGATACCGCTCCAGATGATATGACCGAGCTCAAGTGGGATTTCGATGAAGACTCTCGTCGTTACTACGTGTCTTTTCAAGATGATCAGTAGTGGTGCCCAGTTGGGGCGATCGGGGACTTTGTCGCATTTGGGGGTTGATCTTTATTTTGGTTCCGTAGTCAGACCTTGAGTGTATTGGATGAATGTAATGACTTATTTATGTAATTATGTGACATGGCGAGTGTAAGCCAACTATGTATCTTTCCCCTTTATTTATGTACATGGGTTGTTTGCAAAGATTACCTCACCTGCGACATTGCTTTCAATGCGGTTATGCCTCTTAGTCGTGCTTCGACACGTGGGAGATATAGCCGCATCAAGGGCGTTACATAAGATGTGGGATATTGTTTTCTTACATATGTAAGTATCTGTTAAATATATGTTGACAATAACAATAATATATAATAACATATAAAATAATTTAAATATATATAATATAGTTAGAAGGGAAACATAAGTGGGACCAGGCGTTCCTATTCTTATATAGAAAAATAGAACAGACCTCTGCGTTTTCTTCAAAAAAATACATAAATTGGGTTGTCGATGTTTCAGGAAAAAAAACCTCGAATGGGAGGTCCATAGGCCGGTCGATAGATGACGGCCCTCAAGAAAATACAAACATGCCTATGGACCTCCCATCCGAGATCGTGGGCTGCGCATGTTAAAAAAGAAAGCCTAGACGGGGCAGCCCAAAACCCAGCTGATAATTGCTGCCCTAGTGATAATAAATGATACCTGCCAGCTCCCCCACTTCGTTGTGAATTTATCTCCTATAGTAACTACGTTGAAGCACCTAAAAAATGTAACTATGTTGACAAACCCGTGGGCCCCAACGTCAATATAGCATTAGGAGGAAGTATTTTTCGATGAGGCACTTGCTTGCGTGCAGCCATAGACCTGGTGGGTCCTGACTGTCCGCCTCTCCATGTACAGTCCTCTCCATATTCCTCTCGTTTGTTCAGCATGTTCACAAAGGCAGACATCAGCGTCGCGGCGAGCGCACAAAGGCACATGAGGAGATCCGACCACCTGAGGAAGTGCCTTATTAGTAACGAAACAACTGAACTAGCCTAGTGACCGAGTGACACTACCCCACAGCTGTTCCGCCCGGGTTCGATTCCACTTGTGCAGAGAAAATATCTCCAATTTTTTTGCCTCTGCCTTTGTTGACATGTGGGTCCCAATTTTCATCTATTCACACCACGTCCAAAAATTGCCAAAACTTCATCCCCCATTTTCTCTGTTTTTCGCACACTCGACATTGTGTGGGCATGATGTTAACTGGCTAGTAGTTCCAGTTTAGACCATGAATAAAACTTCCAACATGATGTTAACACTGTTTGAAAAGGACGTGTTAATATAAATGCTCTGCCTCTAAAAGTTCCAGTTTCTTATCTGAAACTGAAACTTGATGTTTCTTCTCTGAGAATCACATTGTCTGCACTTTTACACTCCTATGAAACTACATTTTTTAAGTGCTAAAAATAGATCTCTAGAATTCGTAAAATACTTCATATGCTCAATACTGCAAATCTGAAATTCAAAAGACATTCATATCTGAAAGTACTCTCAAAATACACAACACAAAACACAATTCACACCTGCAAATACTAACAACCCTAAGCTCCTCCTGACAATTCACAACCTGCCAAACTATTGGGCTGGGGGGGGGGCAGTCCCTCCTATTCCTCGGCGGCAGACAGCCGCCCCGTGAGATGATGTGAACGGTGAGGGAGAGGGTGGCGGGGAAGCGTCGTCGGGCCAACTGTTTTTCTCCTCTTGTTGTTGGGTTCGGTCGACGAAGACTCCACCGGCTCACTCTGGCACGACACCCTCACAAATGGCACCCTGTAGATGCTCGATCCTTCAATCTCTGGTGGATGCTCCATCTGGGATCGATACTCCCACCACTGCTCCCTCACGATCGGATTCGGTGAATCTGTTTGCTCCATGGCCCAGAGGAGCAGCTCTATGTACTCCCGTGTGACTCCCTCCGGGAGTATCGCCGCGTTTTCACTTTGTTGCAGATATTTGGCCATGGATGTCACCGTCGCTGCTAGTTGGTCCTTGTTGTCAAACCAAGAGTGTATATCCAACATCCTAGCTAGCTTCACAGGGTCGCCGTCTGCGATCCTCACGTATCGGTGGTACTCCTCCATCGATCTACTTCTCCACAGAACCTTCACTCACCGACAGTGGTTTTTGAATGGAAGAGGAGAGGAGCAGCGCTGGTTTTGGATTAGAACGGAATAGGAGCGACGCTAGTTTTGGATTGGAACAGGAGAGGAGGGGAGGTGGTTTTGAAATGGAAGAGGAGAGGAGCGGCGCTGGATTTAGATTGGAACAGGAGAGGAGCGGCGGTGGTTTAAGAGGAGAAGAGCGGCGCTGGTCTTGGAAGTATTTTTTTGTTTTGCATACTTTCGGTCAAAGTTTGACCACGTACTGTATTTGACAAGCAAAATGTGAATGTATGTCACCAAAAATTGTATCATTTGCTTCGTATCTGAATGTAGTTTCAAATTATATTATTTTTGCAACGTATGACATATATTTTATTTGCGAAAATCATGGTCAATTATGACCTAGAAGAAAAGGGAGACTAGTTAATGTGGGGTCAATTTCTTAATTGAAGGGTAAATTGATTTTGATTTTGATCCAGTCACAGCGCGCCTGCCCTCTCGTCCAATCCTAAATCGCTGCCGCACGCTCCTCTCCCTCTTCTCCATTGCAAAACCACCATGTCGCCTCTCCCTCTTCTCCATTGCAAAACCACCGTATCGCCTCTCCGTCTTCTCTATTGCAAAACCACCGTCTCTCCTCCCATCTTCCAAAGCTAGCACCGGACCACTTAGAAGGACATTTATGGAGAGGATGCAGCAGCGAATCAGGAAGATCGCCGGCGGCGACCAGGCAAAGTTAGCCAGGTTGAAGGAGATCCTTACTTTGTTTGACAATGAGTGGGAGATTTTGAGGATGGTGAGGGTGGTGTGGCAATGTATGCGAAAGAGCGAGACGACATCGATGAGGGTGACGATGTACATGTACTCCTCGGCGGCAGTCACGCCGCAGTCCTACGAGTTCATTGAGTATCTCCTCTAGGCGATGGAGCAGACAGATTCACCCGAGGCGAAAGTCAGGCGGAGGTGGTGGGCGTACAGGTCGAAGGTCGAGCACCCAGAGGATAACGAATCGATCGAGTACGGTGTGTCGTTCGTGAGGGTGCAGAGCCAGCTGGAGCCACGGGAGTACTCGTTCTCCCACCGCAAGAGGATTCCGGATGGTGCGATGTCTCTTCCCCTCCGTTCTCCACGCCTCCCTCGATGCTCGCCTTGTTTCAACAGCGGCGGTAGGGTTTAAGGTAAGCTTCGCACTAACCTAATCTTCCACCTGCTCATGCATACAATCAGTGTGACAGCTAATGAAAATCATGCTTACAATCAGTCTCCAAGTACTACGCTAATCACCCTTAAATAGATTTGGACCTTTGGGTCAAAGTTGTGAAACTGTGTACAAATAAAGAAAAATAGATTGGTGCTTCTTTCAGAAAAGAGTACTCCCTAGAAAACTGCCAATATAAGCTACTAGTATTTGGTTAGAGGATTTGCTGCCGAGAAAGATCCGTCCACAGAGAGCGCCACACATCCCACTGGTGGTGGTGGATTCCAATGCATGCATGGAGCATGGTTGGTGTCGGTAATTTTTACTTGGCACAACTCGCACTCTGCATATATGTCGGTTCCATCCGTACATTTGTGCAGTTCCACCAAAATGCAGCTGAATAACCCTGTTTGCACAGATAATGAAAAAGCGTGATTACATTATAGTGGCACTAGTTCATGAAACACGCAAAATAAATAGAAGAAAATATTGTGATAGTATCATAGTATGCCATGCTACAAGGGCGAGATGGGCCCTGCGACGCCTCATACGGTACGCCACGCCTCATACTAGAAATCGTCCCAAGTCTCCCTGATACACCTTCTGCCAGTGATGAACATCAGTGTAAAACGGTAGTACAAGGGCCTTGAGACATTCAAATCTCTATTTTTGTGCAGATCAACTAAAATTAAGCACCCCAGTTTGCATAAATGCTTAAACATTAACAATGGGACTAGTTGATGAAACATACATTAACAAAGAGATGCACTTTCTTTATCTACATTGGAAATGAAATGATAGAGAGGACACTCGCTCTATTTTAACTTTATTATTACTTCATTTTATCAGTGACACTAGGGTCGAGTAGGTGGAAAACGAGGTGTATCGTGCGTCGCAAGGATGAAGGCCGGGGGTGCTTAGACTGGGATGCTGAAGCTGCCTCTTTTAGTCCATATCTTCCCCCTGATGTTTCTGTGGTAGCATTTGGGTTGTAATCCAAACTTGGTCGAGCTGGTGTTGCGTCCCCCTACCTTCCTAGCTTATGTGGCGAACTTGTCTCCTGCTAGTACTTAGTCCGTTCAAGTAGTAGTTGCATAACTGCCTGTTTACATTGAGATGTTGTCGGATAATGGTTCTCTATAGTTGGGTTTCTTTATAGAAATCGGAGGGAACCCCCTCTTTCTATATATAAAAATAGTGGCACTAGCGGTGCCAAAAAATTGCCTCAAATTAATAGTGTCACTAGATTAAGGTGCAAAATAACAACATTACTGCTTTATCATGGCAGTGCCAAAACAGTAGCACAAGAGCAGGATCAACATGCAGGATCTTTGGCAAACGATCAGACCAAAAAGGAACATACCTCGTGATGGGAACCATATTTGCAGTCAACGCCATCGTAGAAGGGATGAGACCAGTCACCAACATGGATGATTCAATTCATGGGACCTTTTGGTGCAGTTCACCTAAAATGAAGCAATGTCCCATGAGCTAGCAGCTTCTTCTCTTTTATTTAATAAAATGGCTCCAGCCCCGATTCCATTTCCATCAGAAAACGAAACCCACAGAGCTTCTTCTTCATTAGTTGCAATAAAATTGAGCAACATCAAGGTTGGTCGTGAAGCTCCTGGAATGTTCAACTATAATTTGGATATCATTTGTGCAGTTCAACTAAGATCAAGCGTGACATGTATATCTCTATTTGCACAAAAAAGGTGGAAAGGAGGGTGACTAACAAGTGATGAAACATGCATGAAATTAAAAAAGCATGTTCCTTATCTAAATGGCAAGCGTACAAGGACAGTGGCAATTTCTAGCAGCATTGCTAGATATTAGTGGGGCATTAGGATTAACTATGACAACCGTTAAATACGACATTACTTTAATGGTGACATTGCTTCATTTTACCAGCAACATTACATTAACATCTGCTACAGAGTCGGTATTTGGGCACGGGAGAGTAGGCGGACCAGGACAGTTGCATCTCTAACGAAAAGAAGCAACTTATCTTAATGGGAAATTTAGTAGTACATGAAAAAGTGCCATTGATTCATATTACTAGAGGCATTACATTGAAAACAACATTGGTTTAATGTGTCCTTACTTTTAACAGTGCGACTGCTACATTTTACCAGTGGCATTACATAAGAGCGGCTCGGGGCAACAAACATCAGAAGAGGATATCTGGGTTGGTCCCATTTTTGTTCGGTATATAGCCACCTTATACTGTGTGAGGCTAGCAAATCTAGTGATGTAGTTACTCTGTTGACTTGTCCCCCAGTCCCCACTTTCTTTTCTTTTTCAACCAATAGATCGGGTTTATATTGAGTTTGAACTGTGTTCCCTTTATTTCCCTATTAGACCTAGAGACCAGTTGGATAGCCAGTCTCTGCTACTTTTCGCCCCCATTATTTCCACTTTCAACCAAGTCCTAGATTCAGGTAACAAATCTCCCCCACCCCACCCCCTTTCTTCCTTGTTTGAACCAAGTACTACTAGATTCGAGTGCATGAACTAGTTTTACCTCTTAACAATAAAAAAATAGGTGGTTTTTGAACAGCCAATTGATCCTATCTAGGAGGGGGCCTGAGAAATAGTAAAAGATACAAATGCAGCGACGTCGGGAGCTTAGGAAGTAGAGCAAGGCCAGTTTCGAAGGAAGTTATACCTAAGGTTCACCGGGATGTCGCTAGGTGTGCGGCGCGAGGCCGGATCTTCCCACACTACGGTAGCGAGGAAGAATGGGTGGGAGGCCCTCCCTCGCCAGTGATGCTTGGGAGAGAACGGCAAGGCGCACTGATCGGGATGCGCCGGTAGTGGGTAAGAGCCATCGCTGAGGACAACCGTGTGAACGTCGCACGTTCTCACCTTCCCGGCGGAGAGGATCCGGCGGGATCTGTGACCAGTGGTGAGTAGAGAGAGAGAGTGTGTGTGGCCATCATTGTCGTGTTTAGATTTGGAGAGGACAAGACAGTGTGAAGAGAGCAACACTAGCAAGCAAGCGCGGAGGCTCCTGCCTATATAGTGGAGTACTAGTTTTATTTTTTCTACCGGCCGGAGCCGGCTCGACCTCGGCAATGACTGTCGAGAAGCCTTCATGCAGGTCCCCCGGAGGTGCAGTTGTCGTCATTTTGATCTGAAGCACCGGATTGTAACATATAACACGAAAAAATGCCACATGATAAGAAATTATAACCTCACTGCCCAAAGGAGACAAGATGAATCCCGACAAACAAACTAGATGAGGATCAAAGCTCAAATTAAAGATAAACTCATAGAAAAGGGGTCCGTCGATAGATGTCCTAATTAACATAGCCGGCTTGACCTAGATGGCAGCCGAGTAGTCTTCGTGCATGTGCCCCCAATGACTAGACCAACTCAGTTGTCGCTGTTTAACCCTCGCAGTGATCCGAAGCACATGACACCTAATTTTGCGAGATGACAAGAAACCTTTTTTAGATTTCTCACCAGAACTATAGCCCTGTATAACACAACATGCACGGTATGTAGACAATAGCCAATCCAGGCGTGTCTGCTGGAGTCTGGTCACATGCATGGACGAACTGATCTTCTATGTCTTGCAGGGATCATCCAGGTACCAACGTATGTACTCCTACAACACTTCTCTAGTAGTACTATCACTCGTCTCTCTCTTCTATTAACTCACCCGACTTGCGGGGCCGGGGAGTGTGCCTATGGTCGGTTCTCAATTGTGGTCCCATATGTGTGTGCAAACGCAATATGACGTGTGTTCCATTCGGAGAGCAGCGTGCCAGACCGACCGACTATCTAGGGTGCAACGCGAACGCGACGGGTGTGCTGTATACTCCGTACATGTGTACTGTCGTTTTCTTGAGGCTTTTCTCCATGGCGCAATCCATGGATACAAAATTAGTATACTGTACTTTTTAAAAGTCGAGGGCAGGGCTTTTCCTGGGCGGTAGGCGGGGCAGTTCCGCCTAGTCGGTTCGACAGAGACGCGAGAAGATGAGGGAGTAGGCTGCTGCAAACGTAGGGCTGTGTGATTTGACAGCGAGTTACTGTTGGACAGATGGGGCCCGGTGATTTGACTTGCCATTATCATTTTAACTGCGGCGCTACGACTGTCGTGAGTCTCTCGATTCCTGACACCTCCATACAGGTGCCTCTCCCGATGCTCCACCATGTAGAGGCTGGCTCTTGCTTGAGAGCCCACTCCTCCACTTTTTCCTTGCCTCTTTCCCCCATATATGCAAAAATGCCATGTAAAGCGGGCTTATAGCCCTCTATTGTACTTGATCCTACATGTGCTAAGCCTGCCACATAAGCATAAAGTCTAATGTGGCAAGTTAATTAAGAAGAGAGAGACTAGTTTGGTGACCCTAGGAAGAAACAGAGATAAGCGCGTGTACCTAGATGAAGCAAACTTAGCAACAAAAAACTAAGCACTTATGCATTGGGGACTTGAGTTGCTAAGCCATTTAATGCCCATAGCACCTCATCTAAGCACCATTTCATTGGAAGAGGTCACTCCTTGGCAAATGCAATAAATACTACGAAGAAAGAGATAGAGAGAAGTAAACAAAAAAATACTCTTATAGCCAACCTTATAGGTAACCTTGTTGTATGAGTAAGTGATGACTATGTATGACATGCCAACATCAGATAGCCTAATGTATCGTGTTAAATCTCCAAGGGCGTGACCGTGCGAGCGAGGCGACGGTCGTGGTAGGCGCGACCATGATACGGGCTGCTGGCAGCCCTTGGATCTGAGATCGAACGGTCGCATGCTAAGTTGCTGAAAATTTGCAGAATAACCCTCCATGATAGGATATTCACCCATAGGTCTAGAAGCAGGCCGTGCAACCGTTCGATCTCAAATCCAAGGGCTCTAAGAAGCCCGTATCATGGGAGAATGGAAAGCTTCATATCACCTGTAATTTTCCCGGCGGTTGACATGACATCAAAAGCCAATTAATTGGGTGTCGAGTAGACATGACATCTAATTGGTACCCCATAGTATTGCGCATGAATCCATTTATCCACTAGGCAAGCCACTACCCTGCCATTCGCACCCCCCCACTCGACATTTTTACAATCGATAAACCGCTCCTAGTCGCCCCGTCCTTTCACATTACGCAGTTCCACTAAACCTAAACCACCTCCCAAAATCCATGGCGTCCCAAATCTCCATGATCGACACTAAGTACAAGGTTAGAACCATCACCGACGATGAGTTCGACATCATCTACACCCGTTCTTTCGCAACGGTGAAGGAATGCCTTGCTTGCTTCAAACGCATGTTCAAAAACTCAAATGATGAGTGGGTCGCTGGGCTAGATGTTGAGTACACCACAGTCCTGGGAAGCGAGAAGAATCTAATGGAGGCAGAGAAGAAGAAGACCTTCATGACCTAGGTTTGCATGCATGACTTATGCTTGGTCTACCACATATTCCATGCCGACGTTCAGTGCGAGGAATTTAAGAAGTTCTTCAAGGGCGGCCGAGTGAAATTCATTACCATAGAATTTAGGAACGACAAGGAAATCCTAGATCAGATAGGCCTCGTTGTACGCGACCCCTTCGACCTCCAGAAGGAAGGGTTGGTGCCAACCTTGATCAGCCTTCAATGCTGACCCTGGCAGGAGCCATGGTTCATCCTTCATACGGTGAACTGAAGAAACCTCCGCACACGTTTCATCGTGCAAGGCAGTGGACTGTACTAGATATAGACCACATCCACTACGCTGCAATGGATGGCTACCTTTGTTTCAATATCTAAAAGGGTTGGATGAAGAGCAAGAGCCAAGTGTGTGGTTCCAGCAAAGAAGTATCGCCCAAGAGGAAGAGGGACAAGGTCGAAGTCGAGGACGTGGACGAGGACTCTGAGTAAGGTGGCAGTGTTGTTGCTCATGGTGGTTCTAATGCAGTGTCTACCGGATTAGTTGCTTAGTTTAATTTCTGGTGTGCTTAGTTTTATTTGAGGGGTGTGTTGTGCTGAGCCCCCAGCAGAACTATGTTATGTTTCTTCTCGTTATATTTCGTATATTTCATCTTTTAGTTGGTATAGTACTACCACTTGTTTCTTCACATTATATACGTACAATATATATGGCCAACATCATATAGCCAGCAGTTTAGTTATCAAAGAATTTTAGGGTGCTTAGTTTTGTCAAAGAATTCCAGGGTGCTTAGTTTTATTTGAGGGGTGTGTTGTGCTGGACACCCTTAACATATCATTGTGCGAATCGGCTTATTTTTGTCATGTAACATGGTCAACGGGTTTGACGTGAAAATAACAATGTCTAATGGCATTTCGGAGCAAATATCTAACTTAACGATGGCATTTTTTAGATATCTAATTGCATTTTTGAGCAGGCATCTCACAGATCGATGGCATTTTTTGAGTAGTTGTAACTTCTAATGGCAAAACTGAGTAGTGATACACAACTAGTGGCATAAATAATAAGAACCCAAGAATTAAATAGGTATGCTAATTTCTTTATTTCTTTATTTCTTTATACCTTTGTGTGCGAAACGATATATGCTGCCGCCCCCTAGATTTTCTTTATAGAGGCAACGTAGAACTATATGAGTGCCCTGTTAAATTTTGGAATTATTCCGGGTTCGTTTGGCCTTTTTTATACATTAATTGAGTTTCTGGTCAGTTAATGTGCATAATTCAAATTTGAACTGCAAGAACATGCTCCTGTGCACCACGGTTGATTGAAAAATCACATGTGTGTCCTCGGGTGAATTTCTAGGTCCCATGCAGGAAATGGGAATGAAATTCAAACATCTGGGCATCGTGGTTCGGCCGAGAACATTGTGACGCTTGGTTTTAAAATTCTTGTAAATCCAAAACACATCTGAAAATCATGAAACTTGGCATGGTGTCATGTCATGGTACTACCATGATGTGGTAAAAAAAATTGCAGAATAGGAAGAAGTTTTGGTATAAGTTTCTTGCAAACCAGAGCTTCTCTCTAGAAGGCTCGTGGTTCTTAGAGGGAACGTGTCACCTTTGTGTGCATAATTCAAATTTTAAATACAAGCACATCCTCCAGTGCACCAAAGCTGGTTGAAAAATCACATGTGTGTCCTCGGGTAAATTTCAAGGTCACATGCCAGAAATGGGAATGAAATTCAAACATCTGAGCGTCATGGCTCGGCTGGAAACATTGAGAAACTCGGTTTTTTAATTCCTGTAAATCCGAAACACGCATGAAAATCATGAAACTTGGCTTGGTGTCATGACATGGAACCAACATGCAGTGGTAATTTTGTTGTCTGATTTGCGAAGGCGCACACATTAACAATCAACAAAGTCATTTTGGAATAAGTGTTGTCACGTTACAATCGGAAACACAAGTATTATTGAAACCATGGGTGTTCTATTTACCATTTACGTGCCGCCACACGTCCCCTTTTTTTATTAGCTAGGAGCCACCGTGCAAGGCAGCTATTTGAGTACGGGAGGCATGCGAGCCCTTTGACCTCCATCTGCCGTCCACCTCTCTCTCGAGGTCTCCATTAATGGCGCTCGATCCTCTGTTTAATGGCGTGGCAATGTCTCACTCGACTGAGAATTAAGAGAGAAAAAAGAAAACCTGAAAAGAAAATTTTGCATGGATCTTGATGTAAGATCCGACGGACCTATATAGCATCTACTGCGACTTATAGCAAGACTGATGAATATACATATATATATAAGGACGACGAGAGTGGATAATAATTGTCTTACATAATTAGGAAGATAATTAAAAAGCCACATGCGGGTACGCCCGAAATTCACAAGGGTAAAAGAAGAAGGAAGACGCATACAATGATCTGGCTCGCTGATCTCTACTTTCTTTATGTGAAGCAGGTCGCAGAGACTAGTTCTCGCGCCGGTCAATGATCTCTTTCATCAGTTTCATGTCCTTAATACGCTGCTTGGAAGCATCCATGGATTCCTCCACCAGCCTGTTGTGCTTGATGCGGAGCATGGCATTCTCGTCCATAAGTTTCTTGATGATGATGTACGTCCTCTGCAACAAGGCAGCGGTCTCCTCCTCCTGCTTCGCCCTTCCGGCGATCTTCGCCCTCAGCAGGTCGCGCTCGCCCCAGAGCTTCGCATTGCCCTCCCCTAGTTGCCGGATGACGCCTGTAGCCTTGTCCTGCAACCTCGCCCAGCCGAAGATCTGATCCATCTTGCTATGGAACATCGCATGCATGCGCCTGTAAGAGTCCTCGCTTGCCGGCGAGAAATTTTCCCAGGCTGCCGCGGCGCGGAGGGACCTCCGTGCTGCTTCCGCGGCATGGCCGGACTAGTCTGGTACATCGACGGCGCGGCGGGACCTCCGTGCTGCTTCGGAGGCATGGCGGGACCTCTGTGCTGCTACTGCTACGCGGCTAGACATGTCGGCTGCTTTCGCGGCGAGGTGGTACATCTCTCGTGCTTCCTCTTCCATGCTCACCTCTCCCTGGTGGAAATCTCTCGACCCAGAAATCATAGTGGCTATGGCTTGATTGACTTGATTGTTTTTTGTGGATGAGGAGTTGAGGAGGAATGTGCGGTCATCTTAGCATAGTAGTATTTATAACCGACTACTACTAATACGCTCCTAAGTGGGAAACCATTTAGGTTGTGATCGGTGTGAACAGGTTTGCAATTAAATATAGCATGGTAGAAGTAGTAATTTGGAATGTGACGAGACGCGCTCAAAATTTATTAACAGTTCTAGTTTCGAAGTGCGGCAGTATTCCCGGATGGCATAATGTCGGCATGTTTTCTCAGTTGTGGTGTAGCATATGCCATGGTACTAGTTATTTTTCTACAGCTGTGTAGGTGCAAAAACTGGCACCGTCAGATACATATCTTACGCTTGGTGTTCGACAAGAATAGCCTCGTGGCAAGCTATAGACTAGTATTTTTTTCAGATGTATTAAACCTATCTCTTGGGACTTCTCGCACGCACCATCACTTCTCCTTAGGTCGATGCCACCCACATACACTTGTACTCTGAGAAGAGGTGCATGCACGCACTCGTCCTCTCTCACACACGCATCTGTAGCTACGAATTGTAGTGTTCTCAACCATCCAATTGGCTCTATCATAGATTTCATGTTGCTCCTTGGCCTTGAGATTGAGAAGTTTAAAATGCAAAGGCTAAGATAGAGGCGCGAGGAATTGGTTAATGTGCGGGCCGCACACGGCACCAACACGACACGAGCTTCGTCTGCCTGGTGCGCATGCAGTCGGGTGAATTGTCCAAGTATAGACACAACCAGGCCCTCGTTGGTATCCGCGCCTCGACTTTGGCTGGTCATAGTGGAGAGTAACATAGACTAGTACCTTCATAGTGGGTAGTGTCATATAGTATATGCATAATTTGGCGACGAGCGCTCTCTATATGTACCACCTTTTTCTTTAATTTCATCTTGTTAGTTTTGCTCCATGGCGCAATCCATCGATACTACTACTGTACAAATGTATACATTTTTTAAAAGGCTAGAGGGCGGGGCAGTCTAGCTTGGTCCTTTTCACGAGAGGCGAGGGCCTTTGTGATTTGTTGGCTCATTACTGCTGGAAGGCAAGGCCTTGTGATTTAACTGCTCGTATAAATGTGCCGACGACCTGAGGAGGAGCAAAGAACCGTGCAGTATACTCAAGTTTTCCACTGGACTACTACTACGATAGAGGAGCATGAAACACGGCTGCCCAGTGCGATATGGCGAGAAAAATGATCTAATTTGCTATTCATATCATTGTTAGCATTGTTCTATTCATGCCTCGCAGAGAACGTGGCACGTGCGGCGAAACACCCGAAGCAAAAGAAGAAACACAGGAGCAAAAGAAGAAGGAAGATTATCACCCCAAATGATCTAATTCGCCATGGAGTCGTAACTGCTTCTTCATCGCCTCCACGACCTCCATCTCCTTGCACGTCTCCTCCGCCATCTTCTTCATTTTGTCCATGACGCATGATTTCTTGACGCGAGCCTTCATCATCTATTCCACGGCCGCATTACATACCTTGATAGCAACCGGGTGCTCAATGCGGAGCTTTTCCAACTCCTCCTTCTGTTCCATGACGAGGGCGTGCAGCATCTTCGTCGAGGAACTACTACTCTCATGCAGCTTCTTCCAGTTGGCGTTCTTTTCCGTCAGTAGGTCGAGCTCGTGGCAGAGCTTTGCCTTGTCCTCCTCAAGTTGCAGGATTTCGCCGGTCGCCTTCTTCTTCGAGGCAATGCTCTTCTTCGGCAGCATCACCAAGCCGGCCGCCAACTCCCCCTGCTTATTGAGCGCAGCGGGCATGTCGTCGAGGCTCTCCTTCAGCAGCTCCACCAAGCCATGGATGAACTCCTTCTGCTTATTGAGGTGCTTATTGAGCTGATCGGGCATGCCATCGAGTGATAACGACTCCAGCGCCACCAGCTCGGCATGTTCGCCTCTGTAACAAGGGCGCTCCTGGGAGCCATCGCCAACCCGTGAGAGATCTTTCGAGGTCTCTGCCTGGCGGCGAGCCCTCTCTTTTTTTCTGCAGCCTTGGTTGCCACTCCCTTGTTACGAGTAGTTCTCGACCTAGAGCTCTGCCCACCGGACATGGCAAGGACGAACAAAGAAGAAGCACTTATGAGGAAAGGTAGAGTAATTTTCCGTTAGGTAGTTCCCCTTTTTATAACCTAAGTACTAGCACTAGTACTAATACTTGCATAGTGGGAACACGTTCAGGTTTGGTACGTACTAGTAGGTGTGAGCACGCTTGCACTTAATTGTAGCACTAGTACTTTTGAATGTGATGGGAACAAGGTAAAGATAAATTGATGGGTTTTGGTTTCGAGGCCCGAAACGGCTCCCGATGAGTTTAGTGGAACATAAATTTGAAGTAGACTACACTGCTCAGATGCGTAAATATTATGTTACTGTCAAAAATTGGCACAAAATACGAAGGAGACCAATGCAAGTACTACTAGCAACCCATGATTTAACTACTCGCATGAACGCAGTGGAGTAGTAATGTCTTTCTTCCGCCCTCACGTCCACTCAATTTGCGCTATATTAATTGACCATCAATGAAGTGAAGGACTTTACATGCGTCAAATTATAACATGGGGTGGATCTTGGTAGAAAATTGCGTCCGCCCGTGTACCCGCGTGTGCGTGCGAGGGAATGAGTGCGTGCGTGGCATGCGTGCACATCTTCACTTCGTGCATGTACCGCCAGTGTGGCTGAGGGAGGACGAGTACATTCTTCTGGAACCAGCAGCACGTCACTATGATCAATCCACACAAGGATGTCACGACAACGCCTCCACATGAGCCACGTGCCTTCATGAACTGTAAGAGAGACGATGTGTAGCGTGCAATTGTGTTTTGCACATACTCGAAGTACTAGTAAGGTACACGCGCATTGCACGCATCAGATTTTGCAACCAAATTATGAATAAATACCACACTATAGCATATAAGCTCTGAGTCATATATGCCTGATGTAGACCTTCGTTTAATTCTTATAGTTCATCTCATTCAAAATCTATTAGTTTTTATAAAAAAACCTAGGGCCTCTTTGATTCGCAGGATTTCCAAAACGCGGGAATAGGAAGAACATGGGATTAGAGTGGAATGTCATCTTGAATCCTATAGGATTGTACGAGTGTTTGATTGTGCATAGAAAAAAGGCAGAATTCTTTCAAAGAGGTTTGAGTGTATGGGATATTTCCTATGAAATCTAGTGCAAATGAATCATGTGGAAAAATTCCTATGGTTTACAATCCTACGAATCAAACAACCAAGATAGGAAAAATTCCTAAGGATTAGAATCCTCCAAAATTCCTTTGAGAATCCTTTGAATCAAAGAAGCCCTTAATCTATTTTATGATTCATGGAATTGTGCGTTGTAAAGCATAAAGTAAAAAAATAATGGCAATTCAACTAGAAAAAAAGTTTGGGCAGTTATGATACGGAAGATTCTAGAACAAAGGAGAACCACTGTTGTTTTGAGATTTGTGCATTATGCTTAAGTTCAACCATGGAGTCTGCTAGATGTACATGTGGAAAAATCCGATGGGGGGCTAGAAGATGGTGCGTGGGGCCGAGTGGAGGGAGACTATGAAGGAGTGCACAACTGTGAGATCAATATTTAGAGAGAGGGGGCGAGAACGTGTGCTGTTGCGCGTAGTGGTGGAGCCATGAAAAATGTCCCATGAGCTAGGGGGCCAAGCATTGCTAATCCTTTACGAGGAGGGCCAATTCGTCAACTTAAACCATTTTTACCAACAATTGTCTAATGATCACATTCTTATTAGCCTCGATATAGAGTGATGTTAGGGGGGCAGGGCCCTTGCTGCCCAGCCCCATGTCTTCGCCATTGTGCGCGCATCTGAGAGATGAAGCGGAAGGCTTGGATTATGAGAGGGGGCGTTGGATATATAATTAATGTGGGTGTATTAGCTATATATGTAATCCTATATATAGAGGTATAGATTGATCGATGTGGACATGGGAAAGAGGGTGAGACCTCACTAGATATATAGATTGATCGGTTTATGTGGAAAACTATGAAAGACCTAGCTATACACACACACACATAAAGGAACATCGATCGTTGCGCATGCATGTGAGAGATAAAGAATGCCCGATATGATGGAGATGGGGAAATGTGTGTGTGTGCCTTCATGGGAGACCGACCTGAAGAAAAAGAGTGCATTTGTGTGATGGATAATGCCGACTGGTAGTGTGTGTGCCTGCATGCATGAGAGAAAGTTAGTGGTACAATTATAAAGAGAAGACCAATGTGTGGTTGTAAAAGACTAGGTGAGGTCATAATCAATGTAAAGTTGAATTCAAATATTTGAATAAGAGATCATGATGTTTGTAACCCATTCATGCTTGAATACAACGGAGATCTGTGCGGTGTGGTTTGGAAACGAGCATGTTGTAACGTATACACATTGAACAAGGTCAGACTGGTTTGAATTTGAGATACCGATGGCAGACATCGTTTGGCCACATTGCATCCGTGCATGGCCACACTATTCTAATTGGAGATGATGGGTGGCTTTCACATCACATATTTATATCTATACCCCTATATATATTATTTTTATATTTTTTATATAGTGTGCGGATAACTTTAACTTTGAAAGATGGTCGTTGGATGAGGCCAATCCAATGGTGCAGAGATGGCAAATTTGAGCACTATTGGCCGTTGGATATCATCTAGATTCTATAGATTTTGCCATATGTACAATCTAGAAGACTCTATGGTTGAACTTAAGCATAATGCACAAACCTCAAAACACAAGCACTTCTTCTTTGTTCTATGATCTTCCGTATCAGAATTGACCAAATGTTTTTCTACATGATTTGTTTTTACTTTCTGCCTTACAACACACAACTCCGTGAATCTTAAAATAGATTAGCTTTCTTATAAAAACTAGATGATTTTGAATGAAATGAACTATAAGAATTAAACAAACATCTACATCATGCATATATGACTCAAAGCTTACATGCTATAATGTGGTATTTATTCATAATTTAGTTGCGAAATCTCATGCGTGCAATGCACGTGTACCTTACTAGTTTAAATGGTGTCTGTGTGTGTTGTGCGTGTTAAACACATTGTACGTGGTATATCATACTAGTCTAAATTGTCTTTTTTTTGGGTGGACGTTAAGCTTGTTCTCCCAAAATTTCAAGTCGCGCCTTGTTATGCCGAAATTTCAAGCTAGCGTCTCTGTCTATCGTGCTGCGAAACTCCCGCCTCTTCAACCCGCGCCTTGTTACCCCAAAATATTTAAGATAAATCTTTGTCTCGTTGTGCTTCGACAACTCCCTCCATCTCAACCCGCGCCTTGCTATTCCAAAATTACAACACGCACGAAAACTCCCACCTCCTGTGAATGTAACATCCCAAAATTCTAAATTTTGGAATGTTACAATAAATAGATAGATTTGATTGATTGTTTGATTGATTGTCTAAAAGTGAGTGAATTCGAAACTTTTTGAAAGTTAAATGAGACGGAATAAAAGGACTTTCCCAAACTTTCATATTTGCTTTCTGATCTCCAAGAATTCAAATTCTTTTCAAATACAAAACCCTTGAGCGAATTGGATATGACTTCTTCCATTTAAATTAAATGAAAGGGTATTTGAAAATAATTGAATTTCATTTGCAAATATTTCAATTCATAAACTTCATGCAGCTCAATGATTTTCATGAGAGAAGATAAAATGACTTCTTCAAATTATATGAAATATGAGTTGGGAGTTTCAAAGAATTAAATTCAAAGTTCTTTTGAATTTATTTTCAATTTGGAGTTATTTTAGTTTTATTCAAATTATTTTTCTCCAAAAATAAAATATATGGAAATTAGGGTAACATAATTCCCTACAACAGAAAATTGGAGAGAAATAAATTTGAAATCATTTTGGTATTTCTAAAATGATTTTTGTTGGATCTTATTAGGGCAGGAGCACTGTTGGAATTATTAGAATTTGTGTGTATTTTATTTAATGCTAGAAAAATGTTCATGTCGTAGAAAATCTTTTTCTGAAAACTTTGATATATAATATGCCTATATAAAGTTTTTTATTTTATCTTTGCTAGTCGGTTTTCCTTCTGTTTCTATTTAAAAAAAATTGTACGTGCGGCCCATATTTATTTATCGCCTACATGCGCAGTATAGTAGCTTCTGGCGCCCCATTGTTTTTTTCTCTCTTAATGGGCCAGGCCTAGCCAGCCTTTTCATTTTTTAGGCCAAATTTTGTTTAAAAAAAACTGCCGCCGCAGCGTGCCCGCGGCCGGCCGAAGGCCTTTAGGCCCATCCGCCTCTTTTCTTCTTTGTTTCGTATATTTTCGTTTACGTTTAGTCCCACATTGCCACGCCTTTGACCCTAAGCTTCTTTTCCACCAATAAATACAGACCCATAGAGCTTCCAAAAATCATCCGATTTGGGTTAAACCAATATTTTGGTCTGACTAGATTCATTTAAGAAAAATATTTTTCTCCTCTCCGACGTGACATCTAGAAGTTATCTCCTCTCTCCAAAGTTGTCTTTTCTCTGCCTTATAAAGGTATCTTTCTTTGTTTTTTTCTTCTTATACTTCCGTAGCTTATTATTTTTAGACTAATACGATAGAATAATTAGATTATCAATTAGTCTACGTATTTATACTTTAGACCTTAACCATAGCTATTTTTCTATCGTAAAACAGCTTGGCCTCATTTTTCAAATAGCCATAACTTTTTACTCGTTTGTCCAAAACCAACGCCCACTTTTTCATTATGATCCCCTCTATCCAGTAATCCAACCCAAACATGTTTTTGAAATTTTGAAATTTCGAATTTTATTTAGATTCACATTCAAACTTCTTTTGAACATAACTTGAGTTTCGTAACTCTGATTTAGTTGATTCTTTTTGCAAATCGAAGCTCTTGACCTAAACTTTGTGATAAGGCCAAATTCACATAATTTTGGTACTGTTAGAAATTGGTTTATGTTGCAAGAGTTATTTTCTTGGTTTTGATGTTTTTCGAACTGTCTTCTTCGTTCTTCCCGATCTTCTGAGTGATTGCTTATGTGTGGTTACTACTGCTTGCTCATGATTGATTGAACGGAGTATGACGAGTAGAACTATCAAGAGTTTTGAGTGCGAATCATCTTCATCAACAGTACAGGCAAGTTCACACTTTGATCATACCCCTTTATCACCCAGTTTTTATGCATTAGTTCCAATCCTCAAACATTGCATGATTAGGATGTCATTAACATGTGGGTTGGGAAGTAGTTGATGAGGTAGAACCTATTACCCTATTACATTCAAACCCTTGGGAGTTACTTCTACGCGTTGCTTAATTTGCTATGCTATCCTCGTAGACGTGGTTTGGGTGAGTGAAATCCATGACAGATGTGAGATTGTTAATTAATGGTTCAACTTAAGGTGGCAACTTAAATACACATCTGGGTGGATTGAGGCACCTGGAGTACCCAGTGTTGCCTGTAATTTTGATAATCCCGGAGTACCCGTGTGATTTTCCTATGGACCGCCACCCAGGCTCAAAGGGATCATAAGATTATTCATGCTACAAACTTCCGTGTGCAGCCACAAGCTATTATGGGCTCTAGCATAGTTGAGTAAGTTGCGTGAAGCTCTTGAAGAGGTGGATCAGCAGGTAGAGGGTTGTAGGTTTGGTATGGTCTGCCCGGAGTAGAGAGTTAATGTTTTTGAAAGACTGTGTCTCGGTCACCGTTTCTCAAACACCATGTAGTGCGAGAAATCCAACGGAGGCGATCGAGTCTTGTGGGGAAAAGTGCGCAAACCTCTGCAGAGTGTACAAACTAATCATGATTAGCCGTGTCCCCGGTTATGTACAATCTTGAGTCTGTGGTACTTGGATTATCCTACTGATCTCATCACGTTACTTAAATAATTTGTTGGGTTAATGATTATTATTTTGGGATTGAGTTGGAGGAACCTTCTCAATATTTTCAACCAACTTTATAGTTAAATAAAATATATTCCTTTGCAGTAGGGAAAAATTGGCTTTTCGCAAAAACTATAACCATAGAGCTTTTCCACCAGCCAAATATGCATGTAGTGATAGCCTTTATTCATCATTCTCCTATTGTGTGAATTTGCCAGTACATTCAATGTACTGACCCTTTGTGGCTGCAATGTCTCATGTTGCAGGACTTCTTACGACGAGTAAGTGATACGTTAGGGTTACGATTTCTACACTCAACTTTACCGTTGGTGTTGATGGGAATCCACAACCTTTGTTACTTCCGCTATTTGGATTGAGGTAATAGTATTTATGTTATTTTATACATGTGATTTACCTCTGTTATAAATCCTCGAGTACTGTGTGTCAGCATACCGATCCAGGGATGACACTTAAGCACAGAGACTTGACCATCTGAGGTCAGGTCGCTACAAGATGGTATCAGAGCACATGTTGACTGTAGGATGTGACCCTTGAGATTGGCAAGCCCACAGGAAAGATTTTCTCTAAAACTTAATTTTAAAAGATCTTTTACCTCTCTTATCTTTGGAGCTTATTCAAATATTCCTTTTAGTGAGACCATACCCCTTTTCCCTTTTGACCATGAAGATTCGATTGATGAGACCACTCCAAGAAGTACAAGATATCAGACAAGTAAGATCATTTCGGAATGAAGAGGATTTTATCGTGCATTATAATAATGGAAACTACAACGGGTGAAGACTCCGAAGACTAGGAGAATTTAAGGCCATGTAGAATTTTCCAGATTTGTATGACCTAGGAAGGCACCCCTTATGGAACTTGGCAGACTATTGAAGCTATCAATACCGGGATCAAGGTGTATCGGAGAAATACTGAAATAAGGAGCATGAGAACTCGAAGTTTGGAAAACTCTAAGGAAGGAGATATCAACTATGGAATGATAGCTCATGGAAATGTCAAGAGCAGAAACATGGTTATCCGTGATTTCATCGCCCGCTTATGCTATTTGTCACCGGGCTGAGTTAAGCAGGCATTTCTTCGGAAGGATTGGATGGAAGAAGGATGATGGAGCACCTATCAGTAAGATGAAGTTTTAACCTTAGCTGGTGTATCGCCAGAATCTGGAGTAGTACATCGAGAAGTTTAAGATGGACTTGTAGGAAGCTGTATATGACAAGGAATCATTTCGTGAAGAACTCAAAACCCAGAAGCTAAAGTTAGCCAAGCTAGAGGAGCAAAACCTCGATATACCAGAGACTTGTCAAGAACTTAAGGACAGTAGGACCATGGTTCATGCCAAGGATGTTGAAACCCAGAAGTTGGAACGCCACTCCAGAAATATTAAAGGATGTCACGAGAGACTTCGCGTCAACAAAGATGATCTGGCAAAAGAACTTGAGAAGGACAAGCATGATCGGAAGAAGCCCATCAGAGATATGAACAAAACTGGAAGAGTTTGGCGACGTTCAAGATTTATTGACCTTTAGAAGACCAAACCCCTGTTATATACCTACGTTAGATGCAATGATTGTGAGTTGTCATTTGTTTGATGTTTTTCCAACACCCACAATAAAATCTGTCTTTTCAAAACCATTGTTTGTATTGTGTGCATCCCTCTCCCTCTCTCTTATCTTACCCCAAACCCACATGGACCCAATAGAGGATGAATGGAGATGAGCTTGTATTTTCGGGACCCGATGAGTCAGTTGGAGACAGACTGATGGATTCAGAACATGGAGGATCACATGGAGAATAACCCTATAGTTGGAAATGATATGACCCAGCATGCTCTTCAGTGCTTTGAAAGAGGTGTTGCTACTTTGTGGAGGATGTACCAAACCATGAATGGATGGCAAGGAGTAACCACTTGGAGAGAATTAAAATTGACTCTGCAAAGACTCACCTTGTGTCTCAGAAGTTGAAGCCTTATGGAAAGGATATGAGGAAACCTTGTGCATGCAAGATTTGTGGAGAAATAGGACACACCCATAAAGAACACAAGGATGAAAGCCCTAATTATGAAGGAAGTCACCCAGTTGAAGAATGCCCAATTAGGCAGATTACTTGTTTCTTGTGTGAAGGGATTACCCACTATCCTACTCAGTGTCACATTTACTACATGGTACGAAGGACCGTACAGCAGAAGAAAGAAGTAAAGAAAGGAGCCCTTATGGAAATTTTAGAAGAACCAGTGATGAAGGAAGATGTGGAGGACACACCTAAAGAGGACCCGAGTAAACCCTGCACTAAGTCTTGCTATTCATGTGGAGAAGAAGGACACATCTCTCAAAATTGTTTGAATGGGGATCTAGTAGAATTCCCACGGAGGAAGTAGAGTATGACCCACAAGAAATAGAATCCATGATTGGAACGGAAAAGTCCACGAAGAGAAGTAGATTGGATACCAGGAAGGACCTGAGTCATACCACCTATTACAGGTGCAAGGAGTCAGGGCACTACCTCAGCAGTTGCCCAAAAAGGAAGCCTCAAGACTTTTCAGAAGTAATATGTTTTTGTTGTAATAGAGCAGGGCACTTTGCCAGAGAATGCCCCAAGGAGAAGGAAACTTGTGCTAGATAGTTGAGTTTGCAACAAAAGAAATGGAGTAGTAGGAGTGAGAACATTTGCTTTTATATTGAGGTGTTGAAATTGAGACATGTAACGGAAAAGCGAGAGATTGTAATCAATTGAGAGTGAATAAAGTTAGCATCGTTGGTACTGATATGGATTTTATGAGTTGTTACTCTATGAAGAAGGATTTTGACCATTTCTGAGGATATGAGAAATATGGTCTATGGAAGATTTGTGCATTTTAAGGGTGGTAGGACCCTGTAAGAACCCTTGACCCCTGGAAAAGATAAGGATACTCCACTGAGTCGATTTCGGACAAAATGAATACGAGTTTTGTCTCGATATGTGTGATACTCCAAGAGTATGTGGGATGAAGTTGGAGACCATCAGTTGTTTGGACAAAATGTGATCAAGGAGTCAGAAGAGAATGTTAAGTTGATTCGAGATAGACTGAAGGTAGCTCAGTCCAGGCAGAAGAGTTATGCAGACTTAAAAATGCAAGGAGGTAGTCTATGAAATTGGAGATAGAGCATGTCTTCATGTCTTCCCTCTGCGAGGAGTTAAACAATTTGGAGTTAAGGGAAAGTTAGCCCCGAGATTTGTAGGACCATCCTGACTCTTGGAGCGTATGGGAGAAGTGGACAACAAGTTGGAGTCACCCGAAGGACTGTCAGGAGTTCATGATGTGTTTCATGTTTCCCAGTTGAAGAAGTGCCATGCAGAGATGGCCAATATTCCCCGGTAAGTACGCTTGAACCTGGAAAGGATAATGATGTACCACGAAGTGGAGTATGGACTCCATAAGTATAAGTTTATATTTCCGTATGTGGGATAACCCTCGAGGATGAAGAGATGAATTACTATTGGATATAAAGGAGGTATGATGTTGGTATTATGGAACGATTGTAACTCTGTGATGAGTTTGAATAATCACGTCTTAGTTTGGTACCAACAGAAGGAAGAGAGACAGTACAAATGGAAGGATTTAAGAATGCCAGGAAGCTGGATGTTTGGAAAATAATCAGTTGCCCCTAGGATGAGCTCAAGGTTTACAAGTGATGAGATGGGCCATAACCCACAGGCCCCAGGACCTGCCAAGGAACAAGCACAGTCTTGCTGAAGGAAAAACCATGGAAGAAGTTACGTTTATCGGCAGACAATCTTATAGAGTAATGCAAAACCCGAGGGTTGTGAAGGGACGATAGATGTTTGTTTGGCTTGCAGAATTAATGGATTTAACCGAACTTGGTTCATCGACAAGAGAAATTCTGCAATGCTTGTGAGGATGACCGAGTGTTAGAATGCGAGATTCACTAAACCGTATACAGGGTAATGATTTGGGTGCGGGATGGATTGATCACCATACCAACTTACTCTTATTATTCGCCTTGCTATATGCGATGGTAAATCTGAGAGACTTACCTATAGTAGAGAGACAACGATCAAACCTTGTTTAAACCTTAGAATGGTATAGCAAGTTTTCCCTTGTACAAGGCAGCTTTTGCCAACCGTAGGTTATACGGTGAGGATCAACCCAGACCCATTTCCTGCAGGAGAAACCATAAATTGTTGACCACCATGAGATATCGATTAGTTGTTTAGTACTGGTGCCAGACCCGTCAGGTAGGAAGACCCAGTCTCGGAATAACCTTACCAAGATGAAAGGACAAAAGAATTGAGGAAAAGGTTATGTCGTTACCGGAAGAGCCCACAGAAAGAAATTATACTGAAGATCTGAGAAGACCGGCCCTATCAAGAATAAGGATGGAGTATATGAGTATTGATGGGACCGTAACAATGTTTCTAAGGGTGGTAGCACCCGAGACCCCGGATACAATCGATGGATTTTGAGAAGACCCCGAACCTAACCTATTTCTTTTTAGCCTCTCCGAATCTCGAGAACGAGGTTCATTTTAAGGGTGGTAGGTTTGTAACATCCCAAAATTCTAAATTTTGGAATGTTATAATAAATAAATAGATTTGATTGATTGTTTGATTGATTGTCTGAAAGTGAGTGAATTCGAAACTTTTTGAAAGTTAAATGAGAGGGAATAAAAGGACTTTCCCAAACTTTCATATTTGCTTTCTGATCTCCATGAATTCAAATTCTTTTCAAATAATTGAATTTAATTTGGAAATATTTCAATTCATAAACTTCATGCAGCTCAATGATTTTCATGAGAGAAGATAAAATGACTTCTTCAAATTATATGAAATATGAGTTTGGAGCTTCAAAGAATTAAATTCAAAGTTCTTTTGAATTTATTTTCAATTTGGAGTTATTTGAGTTTTATTCAAATTATTTTCTCCAAAAATAAAATATATGGAAATTAGTGTAACATGATTCCCTACAACAGAAAATTGGAGAGAACTAAATTTGAAATCATTTTGGTATTTTTAAAATGATTTTTGTTGGATCTTATTAGAGCAGGAGCACTGTTGGAATTATTAGAATTTGTGTGTATTTTTTTAATGCTAGAAAAATGTTCATGTCATAGAAAATCTTTTTCTGAGAACTTTGATATATAATATGCCTATATAAATTTTTTTATTTTATCTTTGCTATTCGGTTTTCCTTCTGTTTCTATTAAAAAAAACGGTACGTGCGGCCCATATTTATTTATCGCCTACATGCGCAGTATAGTAGCTTCTGGCCCCATTGTTTTTCTCTCTCTTAAATGGGCCAGGCCCAGCCAACCTTTTCATTTATTTAGTCCGAATTTTGTTTAAAAAAATAGCAGCCGCATGTGCGCGCGGCCGGCCGAAGGCCTTTAGGCCCATCCGCCTCTTTTCTTCTTTGTTTCGTATATTTTCGTTTACGTTTAGTCCCACATTGTGTAGCCTTTGACCCTAAGCCTCTTTTCCACCGATAAATAGAGACCCATAGAGCCTCCAAAAATCATCCGATTCGGGTTAAATCAATATTTTGGTTTGACTAGATTCATTTAAGAAAAATATTTTTCTCCTCTCCGACGCGACTTCTGGAAGTTGTCTCCTCTCTCCAAAGTTGTCTTTTCTCTGCCTTGTAAAGGTATCTCTCTTTGTTTTTTTCTTCTTATACTTCCGTAGCTTATTATTTTTAGACTAATATGATATAATAATTAGATTATCAATTAGTCTACGTATTTATACTTTAGACCTTAATCGTAGCTATTTTTCTATCGTAAAACAGCTTGGCCCTGATTTTTCAAATAACCATAACTTTTTACTCGTTTGTCCAAATCCAACGAAACCAACGCCCACTTCTTCGTTATGATCCCCTCTATCCAGTAATCCAACCCAAACATGTTTTTGAAATTTTAAAATTTCGAATTTTGTTTAGATTCATATTCAAACTTCTTCTAAACATAACTTGAGTTTCGTAACTCCGATTTAGTTGATTCTTTTTGCAAATCGAAGCTCTTGACCTAAACTTTCTGATAAGGCCAAATTCACATAATTTTGGTATTGTTAGAAATTGTTTTATGTTGCAAGAGTTATTTTCTTGGTTTTGATGTTTTCCGAACTGTCTTCTTCGTTCTTCCCGATATTCTGAGTGATTGCTTATGTGTGGTTACTACTGCTTGCTCACGATAGATTGAACGGAGTATGACGAGTAGAACTATCTAGAGTTTTGAGTAAGAATCATCTTCATCAACAGTACAGGCAAGTTCACACTTTGATCATACCCCTTTATCACCCAGTTTTTATGCATTAGTTCCAATCCTCAAACATTGCATGATTAGGATGTCATTAACATGTGGGTTGGGAAGTAGTTGATGTGGTAGAACCTATTACCCTGTTACATTCAAACCCTTGGGAGTTACTTCTACGTGTTGTTTAATTTGCTATGCTATGCTCGTAGACGTGGTTTGGGTGAGTGAAATCCATGACAGATGTGAGATTGTTAATTAATGGTTCAACTTAAGGTGGCAACTTAAATACACATCTAGGTGGATTGAGGCACCTGGAGTACCCAGTGTTGCCTGTATTTTTGGAAATCCCGGAGTACCCGTGTGATTTTCCTATGGACCGCCACCCAGGCTCAAAGGGATCATAAGATTATTCATGCTGCACATGGAAGTTATTATGGGCTCTAGCATAGTTGAGTAAGTTACGTGAAGCTCTTGAAGAGGTGGATCAGCAGGTAGAGGGTTGTAGGTTTGGTATGGTCTTCCCGGAGTAGAGAGTTAATGTTTCTGAAAGACTGTGTCTCGGTCATCCATTTCTCAAACACCATGTAGTGCGAGAAATCCAACGGAGGCGATCAAGTCTTGTGGGGAAAAGTGCGCAAACCTCTGCAGAGTGTACAAACTAATTATGATTAGCCGTGTCCCCGGTTCTGGACAATCTTGAGTCTCTGGTACTTGGATTATCCTATTGATCTCATCACGTTACTTAAATAATTTGTTGGGTTAATGATTATTATTTTGGGATTGCGTTGGAGGAACCTTCTCAATATTTTCAACCAACTTTGTAGTTAAATAAAATATATTCCTTTGCAGTAGGGAAAAATTGGCTTTTCGCAAAAACAATAACCATAGAGCTTTTTCACCAGCCAAATATGAATGTAGTGATAGCCTTTATTCACCATTCTCCTATGGTGTGAATTTGCCAGTACATTCAATGTACTGACCCTTTGTGGCTGCAATGTCTCATGTTGCAGGACTTCTTACGACGAGTAAGTGATACGTTAGGGTTACGATTTCTACACTCAACTTTGCCGTTGGTGTTGATGGGAATCCACAACCTTTGTTACTTCCGCTATTTGGATTGAGGTAATAGTATTTACGTTATTTTATACATGTGATTTACCTCTATTATAAATCCTCGAGTACTGTGTGTGTCAGCATACCAATCTAGGGATGACACTTAAGCACAGAGACTTGACCGTCTGAGGTCAGGACGCTATAGTGAAATCCCGACACGTGAAATGCCCGTGATACCCCTGAACCGAAAGAACCGCCTCAAATCGGTGGGGGTACTTTCCAAACTTACCCCACATTTCGGACAAGCGCGTCTCGAAGCCATGGTTCCCCACTCCCATCCCATCTACCAACCCATTCGTACACCGAGGCCGGGAAAACCCGCGAAGCCCCACACCCTCCTCCGTCCGCCACCCAGCCAGAGCCTCTTCCCCGACGACGTCGTCCACAACAACACCTTGATGTCCCTCATCCATCATACCGGATGCGGATCCGTCGTTGATCTGGTCGTCCCATCGGTTCAGCCACCCCGTCCTCCACCTCTAAGGAGCTGCCCCGACGTTCCCCTCGTCTTTCGCACCACCTCCATTCCCACACCACCGTCTTCGCCTGCACCACCGGAAGAGCATCATCATCACCGTTTCCTCGGATGAAGCTGCGGCTTAATCGGCGCCACCAAAGAGGTTGTACACTAATCGCCGCATTTTCTTCTTGATTCAATCTCACAGTGCTGTCGGCGCTCGGTCCCGAGCCGACATGGCGCGGCTCCATCCACGGCGGCGTCGCTGGCCACTTCCTCCATGGCGTCGCACCCTCGGCGGCGATGTCCACATCAGTAGGAGATGCTGCTACTTTAGCTCTCACTCGCGCTGCTACTCTACTCTTGCTCTCGGTCCCCTGCCTTGTCTGCTCTTGCTCTTGCTGTTGCTCTCGCTCTTGCTATTGCTTGCGATGCTGCTCCGATTTAGCTACACTTCAGTCGACTGAATCGACTTTTGGGTCAGTCGATTTTAGGGGGTGGGGGGCTTGCGATGCTGCTTCTTGAGTCTCAACTTCAAGTTGAAAGACATCGATCAGATGTTATGCGACAAGAAGCCGAAGGACTGAGGAAGTCCCTGCAGAAATCAGATGCATACTTTCTGGTGCAACAGCAAGTGCTGGAGGATTTAAGTGCCAAACAAGGGAAACTTAATAAGCTTGCTAAGCATCTTGCTAGCATTATGTGTACCTAGGATATTATTTCTTGAGCACTTCTGAAGTGGTTTTAGTTCTGGACTTGTTTTGGGCCGACCATAACGGGCCGTCGTTAAACCGCCGTATTTGATGACGCTATGAAAACGGCCCAACATATTAACGGACCACAAACGGGCCGACTGTAACCAGGGCTGAATTTGGCCAACAAGCAGAAAATGATAGTAACTGGCCGAATGTAAACGAATGCTGGAAATGAGCCCAAGAATAAATGGACCCTGAGAAGGCCGAAAGGTAACATGGGCTGGAAACGGCCCAACGGAATAATGGGCCGTTAATGGGTATAAAGTGATACATTGTTCATTACGGGCCAGTTTTACCACGGGTTGTTAATGGGCCGAGGGTTACTAAGGGCCTCATATGGGCCGAAAGACGTCACGGGCCATACATGGGCCGGAAGTTAAAACGGGCTGGAATTGTATTGGACGACCCAGATGACGCTACTGAGCCTAATTCGGATAGGCCGTAAATGGGCCCTGGGTTAGCGGGCTGTAAATGGGCTATATGCGAACATGCCATTAACAGGCTTGCCGTGGACCGGCCCGCCACCTTTTGACCAAGTCAAACGGGTCGGCCTTTTCACAGGAATGGGCCTCTGTTGGGCTGTGCCATGTGTCGACGTATCATAGGCGCTTTGGATCCAATGAGTGGATGGCATCTATCCCAACGGTGAGCCGACACGTGTTTCCTCCAGCCAATGATGATTTTACACATGGAAAATCCCCATTGGCCGGGGCTGTTAATAGGCTATCGGATCCAAAACCGGTGGATGCCACGTGTCAGTCACCCTTGACGAAAGCACTTCTATGACGCGCGATTTATCATCATGGAACTGGACACTTCCGTGATGATAATTTGGGTAATGTCATGGAACACTTCTATGACAGCACATGTATGACTATCTTGATTCTGTCGGAAAATTGTCATGCATGTACATGCATTACAGAAAACGTGACCTACTATGACAAACACGTATCATCACGGAAGTGTATTTTTTTTGTAGTGTATTGTGATATCCCATGATATCCATGTCCCAACATGGAACAACATGCACTGCACCTGCAACTAGCAACACTATAAGATGGGCTGAGCAAGCAGTAACATAGCCAAACAACGGTTTGATGGGATGGTGGAAAGGTTAGAGGATTATCATGGCAATTTGGGAGGCTTGATAAACAAGTGGTAGGTAGCGCGACATTGCGATAGCATCGAGACAACTAGCAAAGAAGAGCTAGTAGTGTTATCCAAGTTAATGGTCATCTTGCCTGAAATCCTGCTACGAAGAAGACCAAATCCATGAAGTAGATGAACCAACATAGTCGAACGAATCCTCACAATCGCAAGGTAACCGGAACTATCGAGAAGAACCACAACCAGAAAGAAGCAAATAACATGGTAAACCAACAAGCACAATCATTTCATGATGCACAATAAAGTACAATGCATGTCCATTTTAATGAGGCATGGCCTGGCATAGTGCAACAAACAATACTACAAATTAAATGGAGCTCAATATGCAACGAGTTGCATATCGACGGAACTTCACAACAATTATTTAGTTCCCTCTCGTTTATGCTACTCATCAAAATTAAATGTTGGTTGACATGGCAAGACGTGAAGCATAAGTAAACTACACATTTAGGTAATTTAAATGAGGCTGATAACAACAAACAACAATTTCGGAGAATCCCCATGTGCATATTGGAATTTGCTACTTTTCTGCCTAGAACCCCTGTTCAAGAATTCATCCGATTAACCAGTTAACTTGCCGATTAATCCCTACTCATAGGGTCACCGAGTAGCCGATAAATTGATAAATCGTCCGATTAATTGATTAAATGGCCGATTAACTTGCCGATTAGCCTATTCATCCCCTACTCGCTAGCCAACCGAGCAGTTACCAGTTAACGATTTCCACAACAATGCCTAGAACCATATTTTAGAGTTGTTAAACATGCAAAGTAAGTGCACCATATTAATCTATACATTTTTCTACCGCATTTACATAAAAAATTTATTTAATTCAAAGCTATGGTTATTTAGTTAGGAAATAAACCATTTTAGCATGTCATTTAAGAAAATTAATATAAACATCCATTTTAGGCATTTAAAACATGAATGAAAGTGAGATATTATGAAACTAGATAAAATTCTAAGCATTTTACATATAAAGTTTGTTTTAATACGATGCACGGTTTGTGAGATATTAAATGCATGAACAAGGAGGGTCAATCTGTAAATATGCAGTTTTTCTAGAAATAAAGAA